>NC_091458.1:151148995-151388995 GCF_027789765.1 Dendropsophus ebraccatus
GTTGCTGTGGGCAGTTCATGCCAGTCTATACACCCTTTGATAAATGTTCCCCTTTATGTATTCTGCAAGCCTACAAGATCAATACAGTACACAGAAATAGGAAGACAGTAATATAACTTATTACCAAAACTTGCTGGCGAGCAGAAAAAATACTTAGTCTAACACCACTGGGTCACCTGCCTCTATTTAAACTAGCTAAACCTGCCCTTTCCTTGCCTGAGCATTGTTGTATTGGCGCATTCCAAGCAAAGGTGCTTACTGTTCTGTGAATCTCCATGAATCCTGACCTGTGCCTGTTCTTTGCCATGTCATTGACAAGTAAGAATACAGACTGCATCAACACAGTTATACCGGTATAATATAGATGTATGCACAGTGTATCTGGGGCCCACCTGAGGAAATGATCCTGGGGGCCCACTAATGAAGAACCAGTGAGACATGACATGTCAGTCAGTGTTAGTGCAGGCTCTAAAGCTGGGGGCCCACCGGAGGATTGTCCGGTCCTCTGGTGGGCCAGTCCGGCACTCTGTATGCAGGTATTACTTACAGATATATCAATATATATGCCATATATACTTATGATACATCGGCCATTAGCTCTATAACTCAGTTTACACATTTATATGGCTCAGAAAACGAAAAAGGAAAGAATACATTTCCAAATGAAAAATGAAACATTTCTTCTTCTGATTTTATGGGCTCTAGTGACTGTAATACTAAAGAGTGTTAATATACTGGTGAATGGCAATGTCCCTTTTTAACACTTTTCTAGCTCCCTTGTGTATTTCGTCAGCCCAATCTCTCTGATGTTACACGACCTTTATCTGTATTTCACACCATTAGATTATCCAGATTACCCAGATGTTTTGTGCTACAGCTTTGCTATACAGAAGGGATTTTTTTTTAAATTTTTGAATCGCGTTTTATTTTCTGTGGATGCAAAAAGTTGCATTTTCTATAATGTTTTACTATATATTTTTCTAATACCGACCAATACTATATAGCATACACATACACAATAGCCTTCTCCTTGGGGCACAGGTATTGAAGTGAATGGGCTTTAAGCCCCCATCCTTTCCCTAAATTTGCAATTTTGATGGTAAGCTCATAAAGAGATATCAGCCCATCCCCTGTTGAAGATGAAACGAAGGAGGTTTTTTTTTTTTTTTGTGGCCAGATGTCCGGGTTCATGACTCTGCAATATGTGGTGGGCTCCCCAAGTCCCAAGCAAAATGAATAAAACCAAAAAGTGCAAAATAAATACACAATCAGATGTCAAATGGTCACAAGTTTTTTTTAAAGTCACATGACACTGAAAATGGCAGAACCCTGACTCACAAAGAGCCACCCTCCAGCACTCAGGCAAGGAAAAAACCCCTGTGGAGGAAACCTTGAGGGAGCCATGACTGGAGAGTTGCCCCTCCCTTGGGCTTAAAGGGTCATACCAATATAATATAGTTTAAGAATTCTAATATTTTATCTGAAAATAACATTTTTTTTTTAAGAAAAAAAAAAAAGACTATAAATATATTAAACCAAATGGGAGAGAGATCTGGCTGCCATATCTGTGACCTTATCAATGGCTGGGTAAAAGTACATTTTCTCCCATACAGATCCAGGTCCACCTCTCGGTTAAAGGGGTAATCTAAAGCAGACAACCCATATTCCTCTGATAGAACCTCCAAATTACATAATTGTTGGGGAGAGTAATGTAGTCAAGCTTGAGGCCCTCCAATGCATTTCAAGATGGCGCTGATCCAGGCAGCGGGCCATTATTTTATGGAACCTTCCTTATGACATAAGCAATTGTCCTCACAGGTCATGGTTGCTATGGTTACTACAGGTGCCCACATCTGAAGCATTAACCCTTTAATGACTGGTGATGCGCTTTACTGCAGAGATCATAAAACACACTCTGTCAAGCAGCGTATGGTTCGGGCACTTAAAAACACAAAATATAAAGCTTAGAGGTAACTCACGTAGCTGCAGATGTGATGTGCCTGAGACCGGCCCTGTAACCAAGCACGTACCTCCCAGATTTTTGGTTGACCAAAAAGGGACACATATAGCCGCTATACTTCTCAACACAAGCTGCACACGTCCTACAATGGCCGTGTAACTGTCAGTGACTGTGTCATGTACACTGTGTGGTTGTCATGGTAATACTGCCACAACTAAACATGGCCGCTTTGCCGTATTGCAGGCCCTTGTGTTGTTAGTGCTGCCCTTGCATGAGATGGCAGATATATAGATAGACAGACAGGAGAGAGAAAGAGAGCGATAGATAGATAGATAGATAGATAGATAGAAACGGCAAGAGACCGCAGCACACCGAAGTAAAGGTGAATAGTGTTTATTCCATCATCAAGGTACATACAACGTTTCGATTCAATCCAGAATTATTATCAAGCATGCACATCCTAGCACATGTGATTTGGTAACAATAGAAACACCTCCAGGATAGCCACCGTTCTTTTAATGTTTGGTTTGTCTCTCTTTTTTATGAATTGTTTTAATATATATATATTTAATAAAGATATAAAAGTTTTTGCTACGTTTTTGTAGTTTTTGTAGTTTTTGTAGTAGCTGTAGCAGCAGCATAACGGCTGTTTGCAATAGACCTAAACTAATCAGTACTTATATTTCACAGGAACGCAGGTATTGCATATAGACAAAACCGTGAACTCCTCATTTAAAACGAACCTGTTGTTATAACTTTCAAAATCTAAACCAAAAGTTGATGTGATATAAAGCAAGTTTGCAATTTACATTGATTTTTTTTTTTTAGGTGTTATCATGGAAAACAT
This sequence comes from Dendropsophus ebraccatus, assembly GCF_027789765.1. Lineage (NCBI taxonomy): Eukaryota > Metazoa > Chordata > Amphibia > Anura > Hylidae > Dendropsophus > Dendropsophus ebraccatus. The sequence goes on from NC_091458.1 coordinate 151,151,803, forward strand.
AGCACTTCCTGTTTTCTGACTCTTTTTTTTTTTTTTTTTTTTAAGAAACAGGAAACAGTCAGAAAACAGGAAGTCCTGTGTTTCCCAGGCCATCTGAGCGCTCACAGTGAGAAGGCAGTCATGTGATTGATGGACACATTGGACTGTGACTCTCTGTACTGGCTGGAATTCCTGTGTTTAGTCTCTTTTTTTAAACCAGCACAAGTCAGAAAATCTGCCTTTAGGAGACTGGACCTGAATACAGTAAGTATAGCTGTTATATAGCTGTCTTCAGGAGCCTGGACCTGGATTTCTGGTAAGTATAGCTATTATATAGCTGCCTTCAGGAGACTGGACCTGGATACAGTAAGTATAGCTGTTATATAGCTGCCTTCAGGAGACTGGACCTGGATACAGTAAGTATAGCTGTTATATAGCTGTCTTTAGGAGACTGGACCTGGATACAGTAAGTATAGCTGTTATATAGCTGCCTTCAGGAGACTGGACCTGGATACAGTAAGTTTAGCTGTTATATAGCTGCCTTCAGGAGACTGGACCTGGACACAGTAAGTATAGCTGTTATATAGCTGCCTTCAGGAGACTGGACCTGGATACAAGTAAGTATAGCTGTATATAGCAGTCTTCAGGAGACTGGACCTGGATACAGTAAGTATAGCTGTTATATAACAGCGTTCAGGAGACTGGACCTGGATACAAGTATAGCTGTTATATAGCTGCCTTCAGGAGACTGGACCTGGATACAGTAAGTTTAGCTGTTATATAGCTGTCTTCAGGTGACTGGACCTGGATACAGTAAGTATAGCTGTTATATAGCAGTCTTCAGGAGACTGGACCTGGATACAGTAAGTATAGCTGTTATCTAGCCGTCTTCAGGAGACTGGACCTGAATTTCTGGTAAGTTCAGCCTTGTTTTACAGCATGAGAACAATAAAATAAATAATGAATGTAAATTGCAAACTTGCTTTATATCACATATTGTCTTTAGGAGACTGGACCTGGATACAGTAAGTATAGCTGTTATATAGCTGCCTTCAGGAGACTGGACCTGGATACAGTAAGTTTAGCTGTTATATAGCTGCCTTCAGGAGACTGGACCTGGACACAGTAAGTATAGCTGTTATATAGCTGCCTTCAGGAGACTGGACCTGGATACAAGTAAGTATAGCCGTTATATAGCAGTCTTCAGGAGACTGGACCTGGATACAGTAAGTATAGCTGTTATATAACAGCGTTCAGGAGACTAGACCTGGATACAAGTAAGTATAGCTGTTATATAGCTGCCTTCAGGAGACTGGACCTGGATACAGTAAGTTTAGCTGTTATATAGCTGTCTTCAGGAGACTGGACCTGGATACAGTAAGTTTAGCTGTTATATAGCTGTCTTCAGGTGACTGGACCTGGATACAGTAAGTATAGCTGTTATATAGCAGTCTTCAGGAGACTGGACCTGGATACAGTAAGTATAGCTGTTATCTAGCCGTCTTCAGGAGACTGGACCTGAATTTCTGGTAAGTTCAGCCTTGTTTTACAGCATGAGAACAATAAAATAAATAATGAATGTAAATTGCAAACTTGCTTTATATCACATATTGTCTTTAGGAGACTGGACCTGGATACAGTAAGTATAGCTGTTATATAGCTGCCTTCAGGAGACTGGACCTGGATACAGTAAGTTTAGCTGTTATATAGCTGCCTTCAGGAGACTGGACCTGGACACAGTAAGTATAGCTGTTATATAGCTGCCTTCAGGAGACTGGACCTGGATACAAGTAAGTATAGCTGTTATATAGCAGTCTTCAGGAGACTGGACCTGGATACAGTAAGTATAGCTGTTATATAACAGCGTTCAGGAGACTAGACCTGGATACAAGTAAGTATAGCTGTTATATAGCTGCCTTCAGGAGACTGGACCTGGATACAGTAAGTTTAGCTGTTATATAGCTGTCTTCAGGAGACTGGACCTGGATACAGTAAGTTTAGCTGTTATCTAGCTGTCTTCAGGAGACTGGACCTGAATTTCTGGTAAGTTAAAGGACAACTCCGGCGGGACCCCCCCAAAAAAACAAAACACAGACACACACAGACACCATACTCACCATCCCTCCGGTGATGATCGCCACTCCATTCGCCCGCCGTCCGCCTCACCGTCACCTGCCTCCGCCGTCCAGCGATGTCTCTTGCTTCCGGGTCCATGAGAGAGAAAAGGCTGCCGGTGCGCAAGCGCACTGGCAGCCTTTTCATTGGCTGGAGCGCATCACATGGCTTCCAGCAAGCTCAGCCAATCAGGGCTGAGCAAGCTGGAAGCCATGTGATGCGCTCCAGCCAATGAAAAGGCTGCTGGTGCGCATGTGCACCAGCAGCCTTTTCTCTCCCATTCACTCTCAATGAAGACGCCGAGGAGGAAGAAGACCCGGACCGCCCCCCAGCTCTGACGTCACTCGACACCAGAGAAGAGGACCGTGACGACCGTAATAGGTAATGTATATATGCTTTAACTTCCGGGGTGGGGGGTCGGGGTTGGAAAGTGGGGGAAGGGGGCCAGACCGGGTATTTAAGCACATTACAAAGTTATATAACTTTGTAATATGTGTTAAAGGGGTTGTCCGGCGATAAAAAATTATTCACAGAATAACACACATTACAAAGTTATACAACTTTGTAATGTATGTTATGTCTGTGAATGGCCCCCTTCCCCGTGTGTCCCCCCACCCACGCTAGACCCGGAAGTGTGGTGCATTATACTCACCGCATGTCGTGTCGTCCACGGTCTCCGATCGTCAGCAGTGACGTCTTCTTCGTGAGTCCGGCGGATCTTCCCGAGTGCCGGCCACCCTCTGCAGCGTCATCCGAAGCTCAGCCGCGATTGGCTGAGCATAACTGTACTCAGCCAATCGCGGCTGAGCGGCTGATGACGCGGCCACGTCATCAGCTGCTCAGCCGCGATTGGCTGAGCACAGTTATGCTCAGCCAATCGCGGCTGAGCTTCGGATGACGCTGCAGAGGGCGGCCGGCACTCGGGAAGATCCGCCGGACTCACGAAGAAGACGTCACTGCTGACGATCGGAGACCGTGGTCGGCACGTGAGAGGTAATGTATAGCGCACCACACTTCCGGGTACACGGGTGGGGGTGGTGGGACACGGGGAAGGGGGCCATTCACAGACATAACATACATTACAAAGTTGTATAACTTTGTAATGTGTGTTATTCTGTGAGTAATTTTTTATCGCCGGACAACCCCTTTAAATAAGCCAAAAAAAAATTTCGCCGGAGTTGTCCTTTAAGCCTTGTTTTACAGCATGAGAACAATAAAATAAATAATGAATGTAAATTGCAAACTTGCTTTATATCACATCTACTGTTGATTTAGATTTTGAAAGCCCGATTGGGTTTACTGGTTTCCTTCAAGGCACCATAAACCAACTGACAGATTCCCTTTAACTGTCCTCACCCTGTTGTGTGTGTATATTGAACAAGGTTTGTCTTCTTAAACATTTTTAAAGGAGAAGTCCGGCCAGACCCATTTTTTTAGCAAGTGCTCAGGAGGGGGAAGGTAAAAAAAAAAAACAAAAAAAAACATAAGTTATAATAAGCAGTGCTGGAGTGGGCGAGCCAGAGCACTTTATTTCTTTTATTCAACAATATCATTATCCTTTTTTTATATTTTTGAGTATATTGCCTTGGTGCAGTTTCTCTATTTTGCCTTTTTGGTTTGCATACACTGTTTTTTTGTGTCTATTGAATCAGTATTACACTTGCTACATCCAGCTTAGTATATACAGTATATATATATACAAAGCTTAGTTTATTTTTCCACACTTAAATTTACTTGGAGTCACTTTCCTGAGTCAGAAAAATCTTTCGTTTTCCTCTCCCCCCTTTTTCCTAGCATGTCATGTAATGTGCATTTATGACTCACCAACTACAAGAAGAAGCTAAAGAACTGACCCCATTCATAAAAGGAAACTCACGCAGGAGTTAACAGCACAATCATTTCTATAAACCATTTTATTAGGATATTTTGCTTTTGAACTGCTGCACGGACCGGCCCACACTGTGGGCAGCACCTAACTAGACACAACGTCCGGCTCTTCCTCCATTTTCAAGGAAGCCAGCGCTGTATGGCCTGTCGTGGTTTTAGCTTTTTAAATAAACAAGAATGTTTTCATTATATAACTTTGTTGGCAGTAGCTCGGGCCATAAACTATTGAACCTCTTAAAGGGGAACTATCAGCAGGTCATGATGAATCTAACCTGCTGATAGCTCCCTAGTGGGCTTTCGGAGCGCAAGATGAGGGTTTGTGGCCTATTCCACAGGAGCGATAATCCGCCGAATTGGCCCCTTTCGGCCGATTTTCGCTCCGTGAAATAGAGAGAACGATCAGCCGATGATCGTGTCATCGGCTGATTGTTCATTTAGGTTCAGATCTAAAATCGTTCGCCACCAGCGCATTGCTATGGTGGAATAGCGGTGCACGGCGGCGACCGACGCTTTCAGCAGAACCATACATTACCTGTCCGGGCTGCGGGTCTTCTTCTTCCTGTCCCGCGCGGCAGCATCGGCTTCGGATAGGGGCTGTCTGAACTGACAGACCGCTAAGCCAATCACTGGCCGGAACCGCCGCAGCCAGTGATTGGCTAAGCGGTCTGTCAGTTCAGACAGCCCCGCTCCGAAGCCGATGCTGCTGCGAGGGACGGGAAGAAGAAGACCTGCAGCCCGGACAGTTAATGTATGAAACAAGGGCTGCAAGGACATTGGTAACGATGTCCCTGCAGCCCTTGTTTCACGATCATCAGGGCCGTGGAATAACCCAGTAAACAAGCGTCGATCTAGCAGATCGGCGCTCGTTTACGTCGTTGATCGGGTCCTGCTCGTCCAGTGGAATAGGACCCTTTGTCTGTTACCTTCATCCTTTGCGCCATTCTCTTGCTGTTACGGCCCTATTACATGGGACGATTATCGTGCGAAAAATCGTTATATCGTTGGAATTTAAACGATAATAGTTCTGTGTAATTGCAGGCAATAATCTAAAAATTGTCATGTGTCGATCGTTTATTTAGATCGCTGTAATTTCACATTCGTTCGCTCAAGTTCTGCGTTTTTTCACTAAACGTTCAGCGTAATTGCACATTGTTCATTGTTTTTCTGGGATTAGAAGGAATAAACGATATTAGGAACGATCGCAACAACGATCGTAACTAACGACCATCGTTCTGTGTAATATGGTGAACGATTTCCGGTTAGCGATTAACAATTTCGTTTGCGATCATTTATCGTTAATTGTTTAAAATCCCTTTGTGTAATAGGACCCTTAGCTGTGAAATCCTCTGCCTAGTAAGCCGTCAGGAACACTGGGGGCGAGGCTGTCGCCCCCGAGCATCGTTCTGGCCCGCCAGCTTGCCGGCCCCCTCTGTTTATAATCATTAGAAGATCAAAAGTGGCATATACGCAAGCAAGGTACCGTTATAAAGAACATATCGTGTCGTAAACAATGACACGGCACATAGCCCATAAACCAAAGGATAAAAGCATTATAAGGATAGAGCAATAGAGCAATTGGGGGAGATTTATCAAACATGGTGTAAATGAAACTGGCTCAGTTGCCCCTAGCAACCAATCACATTCCACCTTTCATTTTCCAAAGAACTTGGGAGGAATGTAAGGTGGAATCTGATTGGTTGCTAGGGGCAACTGAGACAATTCTACTTTACACCAGTTTGATAAATCTCCCCCATCATTAAATAAAAAAAAAAGGTATACAAGTTACATATCGTTGTAATTGTACTGACTTGAGGAACATAGAAACATGTCAGTCTCATGATCAAAGAATCACAGAGACTTGTAAGAGGAAAGATGCTATGCGTAAAAGGCATGTACTAAAACAAAATGCACTACAAAATCTTCATAAAAATTCTTAAAGCACAAAAAAACTGCTGTTTTTTGGGAATTTTTTTTTAAGTCAAAGCTTCAGAAGAAGGCCTCAGATCAAAGTCTATAGAAAAAGGCCATTGTGATGTGGTGTCCCACCACGGGTGTTATTAGTTTTTACACCCCTCGCAAAAGTTTGTACTTCAAGTAAACGTGGTAATGAAGTAGTACCTAGGTTTTACCACAAGATGTTGCTGTTATCTGTATGTGTAGTTGTGTATTGCACAGCTGTAGTGAACAAGGGGTTATTGTTTGTTGTAATCTGCGCACCAATGAGAGCTGTTCTTTCCTTTGACCTGTATCTATCCTTCTTTCTCCTTACATTTTCTTCTCCACCACTCACAGGGACATTACACCTCCTGTAGGAAGTTGTCACATGGGGAGAGGAAGTGCACACTTACACTTAGTGAGTCTTACCCAAGTCTTGGTGGAGAGAGGACGCAAGACAAGATGGTCCCTGCTGTAGTCCAGCTGGGCCCTGCCTCTGCCAGGTCCCCCCTCCAGTCCAGTGTGTGTAGTCTAGTGTGTGGTATTGGATAGATGCACATGGGAGACGGACTTTTCCTTCAATAGCTACACCTATTCCTAGTATGCAGTGCTAAGCTACTCAGGAGAGGACAAGTCGGAAAAAACCCCAACCCACGCCGTGAACACTTCTAAAAGAGCAGGCAGGGCCGCTTCTGCCATGAGGCCGAATGAGAATTCCGCCTCAGGCGGCAGATTCAGCGGTCCGGCAGGGGGCAGCGTTATGTTCACTTAACAACAATGACAGCAGCCGCTCACCTGTCCTGCCGCAGCCAGCCCGCCGCCCACGCTCACCTCTGTTTTTTTGTCCCGCGGGGCCACGGCGATGTCACCCGGCAGCTTTCAACGACCTCAAGGCTGCGGTAAGTGCCCGGGGTCGGCGGGGGCCGCATTGTGGTGATCGGGTCGCGTGGGGGGGATGTGGTATGGCTTCCAGAGGGGGGGGGGTTGCGGGGACAGGTCATATGGCTTCCGGGGGGCGGGGTTGCGGGGACAGGTCATATGGCTTCCGGGGGGGGGGGGGGTTTGCGGGTACAGGTGAGGGGGGTGCGCTAGTGAGGGGGCAGCAGAGACCCCAGAATAGGCCCTGAGAACAGGACAGTATCCTGAAGCAAGAGGAACTGGTCCAGATAGAGCAAAATTGCTAGAAGCCTACGTACTCTATCTTGCGGCACTGGTGTAACCAGGCCAATCAGCTCAACTCAGGTAACAAGGTCTGGGGCTTGTGTCACCCTAATTGGATGGGTCACCCGACACTGTATGGCAACAGGTGGTACGACAGCAAAAGTCGAAATACGGGCACAAGTATCCTATTACTTTCAAGTATTCGTCAGTATTCTACTTCTTCTTCTAATGTTCCGGCAGAGCACATTTCTACCCTGGGTTGGGACTCTCAGCACAAACTCCTCTCCACTACTCTGAACTCTCAGCACAAACTCCTCTACTTCTCAGAACGCAACCAAGTCAGCTCAGCTCTTCTACTCCAAAGGCTCATAGTGCAGATTCTGTTCTGTCACATATACTGTCTATGATCAACTGTTGTACAAAGTATTCTCACAGTAAAGAAGATTTTATTTATGATAACAGGACTCAGTGATCATTTTTCCCGCACCTACACAGTAACCTTATATCCTTGGGTCATCTCTAGAGATGAGCGAACCTTGAGCATGCTCAAGTCCATCTGAACCAGAGCGTTCGGCATTTAATTAGCGGGTGCTGCTGAAGTTGGATAAAGCTCTAAGGTTGTCTGGAAAACATGGATACAGCCAATGACTATATCTATGTTTTCCACATAGCCTTAGGGCTTTATCCAACTTCAGCAGCCCCCGCTAATCAAATGCCGAAAGCTCTGGTACGGATGGACTCGAGCATGCTCGGGGTTCGCTCATCTCTAGTCATCTCCCCTTTCTGTGGGTGGCCGTACCGATAGTCCCGGTGGGTCACAACTCCACTCCGGACCACTGTGATAAGTACCCAAGGGACCCCCACACAGCCCAGCAGGTCACCGACCACAGGAGAAAGGGTATAGCTCACCACCTTAAACTAAAAGCAGGTGTGCCTCCATACTTGTGTGCCCAACTGGCACTGGAGTCACGACAGTACGACCACTGGCTGAGCTATAACCGACCAACCACCAAAGAAGTGGCATCACACGGTACCATCTAGCAAGTGACCGGTCGAGCATACACCACACTGGGCCCACGTATCTTTATTTTTACAGACTTTAATGCAGCACATTGTTAGATTCAAAATACAACCGCATGCCGCATTTTATATCTATTTGGTTATGTTCACACTACGTTAAAAAATCAGAAAAGGCATCCTCTTTTACTATTTGCAATCAGTTTTTGCCGCTATTTTTTTTCTTTTTACACCACCCTTTCTCAGTTTTTACTATTACATTCAATGGCGAAATGATGGACATAATTTTTACGGAGAGAAAAAAACATTGTGGAAATATAGCCTATTACTGTTGTATTTTGCGTGTATCTTACCGTGTGTGAACATAGTCTAAAAATGTTAGATTTTACATTTAAAAATCTGTAAATTTAGATAAATCTCGACCTGTGACACCTGAACCTTAGCCCAAATAACACCACAATGTGCATTGTAACTATTGTAAGGCTGGGTTTACATCAATCCGGCGATCTGGCAGTGTCTCCCTCCAGTGCAGCAGAAAAGCGCTAGAGGGAAACGCATCTTTGATCCCATTGTTTTCTATGGGTGTTAATAGTGCTGCAAGATAGCTGGACAGGCCGTGCATCAGAACGTTTCTTGCAGCGTTCAGACGTATGGCCTGTTTGTTGATCCAACGCCGCATCCATTCAAGTCTATATAGAGCGGGAGCCATGACTGTGTGCAGATGCATGCATTCTACATCGTCCTGCTTTTGCCTCCGAGACTCTGAAAAGGAGAGAAGAGGAGGCAGCTCAGCACTATCCACCTACTGTAGAGGGCTCCATGGTGTCCCCCTATAGTAGCTGGCACCCACTGGCGCTACCTCCTATAATAGCTGACCCTATAGTAGCTCGCCCCCTATGAGTTGTCCCCCTATAGTAGCTCGCCCCTATGAGTTGTCCCTCTATATAAGTTGGCCCTTTAGTAGCTGACCCTATAGTAGCTGACCCCATTTGAGTTGTCCCCCTATAGTAGCTTGCCCCCTATGAGTTGTGACCCTATAGTAGATGGCATCCTCTGAGTTGTCCCCCTATAGTAGATGGCACCCTATGAGTTGTCCCCCTATAGTAGATGGCACCCTATAAGTTGTCACCCTATAGTAGATGGCACCCTATGAGTTGTCCCCCTATAGTAGATGGCACCCTATAAGTTGTCCCCTTATAGGAGCTGGCCCTATAGTAGCTGACCCTATAGTAGCTGACCCCCCCTGTGAGTTGTCCCCCTATAGTAGCTGGCCCCCTATGAGTTGTGACCCTATAGTAGATGGCATCCTCTGAGTTGTCCCCCTATAGTAGATGGCACCCTATGAGTTGTCCCCCTATAGTAGATGGCACCCTATGAGTTGTCACCCTATAGTAGATGGCACCCTATGAGTTGTCCCCCTATAGTAGATGGCACCCTATGAGTTGTCCCCCTATAGGAGCTGGCCCTATAGTAGCTGACCCTATAGTAGCTGACCCCCCCCTGTGAGTTGTCTCCCTATAGTAGCTCTCCCCCTATGAGTTGTCCCCCTATAGTAGATGGCATCCTATGAGTTGTCCCCCTATAATAGATGGCACCCTATAAGTTGTCCCCCCCATAGTAGATGGCACCCTCTGGTGCTGCCTCCTATAGTAGCTAGCCCCCTATGAGTTGTCCCCCTATAGTAGATGGCCCCTGTGCTGCTGCCCCCTATAATACAAGCCCCCCTATGTGTTGTCCCTTTAGTTGTGCCCCCTTTGCATTACTTTATGGATAGAAGATGATTCAAATTAATATAAAATAGAGGAAAAAACTGAAGGAACAAACTCGTGGTAACTTTTTTTTTTGGATCAAATGAATCAAACTGTTTTATGTGAACCTGGCCTAATGAGATTTGTACCTCTATGTAAATACCACTATACATTCTAAACTTCATCTATACGTTTGTGTGCTGTCTCCTTCAGGGAGGTGGTCATCACTAGGTCTCTTGCCTCTATGGGTTAACTAAACCCTCACCACCACCACCACCACCTTCTTTTAAGCCTACGGGTAAAAATGCCCATACCTGGAGCATATTGCATGTTGAGCAAACAAAAAAAAATGCATCAACATTGATCAAAAATGCCACCAAAAACTTTGTCCTGTATTTTATTGTATATCTAAACAAAGTAAAAAAAAAAACACAATAAAAAACATATTTTTCTTAAAAACCGGTCATGAAATCATCGTACCGGTGGCTTTGGCTTATTAGTTACCACCTATTGTAATGTCCCATGTCAGCCACGTGCACTCGCTGCTAGAAGAGTAATATTATCCAATACTTTTTATTCCTCTATCAATCTTTCTAGACATAAAAACAACACAAAAGCAAAGACCATAAAGCAGTAAGTAGTCAGTTCTGGTGAGGGTTTAGCAGCAGCCACCTCCCCTGTATACAATACTTGTGACCAAGTATAAAGTCAGCCCTCTGGCCATCACTGAGTGGTAAATGCACGGGATTGACAACAAGGGACTTCAAAGGGTGAGGGATGGGAGGGGTGTGAATCTATTCACAATAAATGGATAGAAGAATCCACATGTCCTTTTGTATAACTGCAAGTACAGCCCCAGGCCAGAACAATTACAGTAAAATATAGAAGATGAGTGTAACGGATTCCATTCTGCACTGTACTGCCCGGGCACATAATGTACTTCTCCATACATCACTCTCTTACAACTTAAAGGCCTATTCAGACTTGTTGGGGGAAATTTATCAATTAGGAATGATTGGATTTTTCACCTATTTTTGGTCTAAGGCTGGGTTCACACTATATTTTTGCAATCTTTTTTTTTCATACGTTTTGTTTTGCAACAAAAAAAAAACGGATGCATTTGTGTGCTTCTTTTTTGATCCGTTTTTTCCATTGACTTCCATTATAATTTTTTTTTTTTAAAAAGGGTTAGAATGCTTCCATTTCTTTTTAACGTACACAAAAATGTAGTCAGCTACGGTTTTGTGTATATTAGAAAAATAGGATGCGTTTTGATCCGTTTTCATTTATAATGGAAGTCAATGGGAAAACAGACCAAATAGCATCTGTTTTTTTAATCTGTTTTTTTTTTTCATCCGTTTTCTACAAAATGTATTGTGAACCCAGCCTAAGTTCTCGTTATGTTTTTTAGATGCAAATTTTACATTTTTTTTTAAATCTGCCTGTTTTCAACCAAAAATGCACAGAATCCAGGATTTGCGCCACATTTATAATTTTTGAGTTTTTAAAAAGTAGCAAAAACTGATTCAGGCCAACTCTAGGATAGCCGCACACATTAAGACTCCCTAATAAATGTCCCCTAGTATTGAGAGAGCTAAAACAACAGTGTTTTTTCCCCAAATCAGCATGTTACATGGTGTTTTTCTATGGCTGCACTCATTTACACATTTTTGAGGCCTATGGAGGTCTATGGGTGAAAAATATCACGGTGTCCCACACCAAAAATGTTGCCGTTTTTGAGGCTGTATTTTATTCTCTACGTTTTAGGCAAAGCCGGAACTGGATACAAAAGGAAAGAAAAAAAAACACTGTGGTCAGATAATAGCTGGAACAAGTCCATAGGGCAATGTAAGACACCACCAGCAATGCTATTTGTGGCTGTTTCCTCAGTTATGAAGCTTCTGGGGTTCTCCCATAATGTGGCTTACTCTAGGGGTAACACTTAGTGGTATTTTTCTCATATGGCCTATATGTCTCAAAATACAATGTAAAAATTTCAAGGGTAGTTTCAGATTTTTGCAGCGTATGTAAACACTTTGGATTGCATTTTTACTTGCATTATGAAGATCAACTATCCCTATTCACAGTGCATAAATCGGGGTCCCTATTTCCATTAAAGACAATGGGGGGATTTATCAAACATGGTGTAAAGTGAAACTGGCTCAGTTGCCCCTAGCAACCAATCAGATCCCACCTTTCATTCCTCACAGACTCTTCGGAAAATGAAAGGTGGAATCTGATTGGTTGCTAGGGGCCACTGAGCCAGTTTCACTTTACACCATGTTTGATAAATCTCCCTCAATGGGCGTATATTAGATTTGGGGTTTTTTTGTACTTTGGCCAAAAGATGCCTTGAAAAACTGTGAGTGAACATAGTCATAGGTGGCATTCACACGGTCTGTAGATATGGTCTGTGCACAGACTGTATGCTACGGATCGGACCTCGGAACTCTCGGCGTTATCTTTCATTAGGATGCTGTGAGTTCCGACATTGTGAAATCATCGCTCTGCTGCACTGACACAGAGATATAGCTGTTTCGGTGCTCCGTGCCAGGAGTTCTGAGGTCCGGTCCGCAGCATACAGGCCATGCACAGGCTATATCTATGGAATGTGTCAATGCAGGAGAAATTGACCCAAAGGTGTCAATCCACATAACATCAGAGTGGGCCAAACCTGCCTCTGTGAGGGTGCATGACTATCTAACTGCTAAGGGGTCAGTCACACGTTCTGTAATTACGGTCCATGCAGGGAAGATGCGCTGAAATCACGGATCTCCCGGCACCATGTATCATTATGATGCCTGGAATTCTGAATCTGTTTAAAGTGTTCACACCCGTATCGATTGGGAGAACAAGCGGGGAGAGGACCGCACTGCAGCTCGCCCTCTCCCTACTCTGGGTAAGGAAAAAAGAATCGGGTTCTATTGACTTACATTATGAGCCCAACTCTTATATCTAACACAGAGCAGGAGTGGACTGTGCTCCCTGCTCATTCTCCCGATGGGTACGGGTGTGAACACTCAGACCCGGACAGATCAGAACTTTTGACATGTCTTTATGATGTCACTATCACATGTCAAAAGTTTTTTAAAACAACAGTGACACTTTGTGCTACAGTACTGACAGTATTGTGTCAGTACAGTAGCATGAAGATTTAAACTGATATGGAGCTCCTGGCATCATAATGAATGATAATACCAGGAACTCTGAACTCATAACACAATGAGGGGAATTGATCAAACATGGTGTAAAGTGAAACTGGCCCAGTCGCCCCTAGCAACCAATCAGATTCCACCTTTAATTCCTCACAGACTCTTTGTAAAATGAAAGGTGGAATCTGATTGGTTGCTAGGGGCGACTGAGCCAGTTTTACTTTACACCATGGTTAATAAATCTTCCCCAATGTCTGTATTTACAGACTGTGCACAGAACGTGGGAATGAGGCCTAAGAGGTTGAAAACCTGCACGGCCTAAGCTACTATCTATAGGTCAATTAGGTCAAACACTAAAGCACCAACTTTTATCCTATGTATACAGCCAGCTCTTGTATTATCATTAATATATATACGAATGCAAACTTTAGCAAACTTCGAGAATGCTCCAGTTCGTCAGAATCAAAACATTCCGCATTTGATTACCGGTAGCTGAAGAAGTTAGATGGAGCCCTAGGGAGTCCTGGAAAACATGGACACAACCATAGGCCATAGGCTGTCTCCATGTTTTCCAGGACTCCCTAGGGCTCCATCCAACTTCTTCAGCTCCCGGTAATCAAATGCGGCACACTCAGTGTTATTAGATCCATTACTCCATTGTTAGATACATGAACACCCATCTGCCATATCCTTATGATTTCAACTCTTCTGGTTGCCCAGCCTGTACTTAAAGGGGTTGTTCACCCCCCAAAAAAAAATTCTTTCAAATCAATCTGTGTCAAAAATCTGTGTAATTTACTTCTATTAAAACCTCTCAAATCTCAGGTCTTCCAGTACTTATTAGCTGTTGTATGTCCTGCAGGAAGTGGTGTATTCTTTCCAGTCTGACACAATGCTCTCTGCTGTCACCTCTGTCCATGTCCATGGTTTTCTATGGGGATTTGCTGCTGCTCTGGACAGTTCCTGACATGGACAGAGGTGGCAGCAGAGAGCACTGTGTCAGACTGGAAAGAATACACCACTTTCTGAAGGACATCCACTAGCTGATAAGTACTGGAAGACTTAAGATTGTTTTAATAGAAGTAAATTACAAATCTCTGGCACTTGCTGGCACTAGTTGATTTGAAAGAAAAAAAGCATTTATGGTGAAAAACACCTTTAAAGAATAATCAGTTGTACGGAGATAGGGAAAATGGTGCAAGTTTTTCCATTAGGCACACATCGTATTTTGGTCTGTGTTTCTGTCAGTATTTGTAGCCAAAACCAGGAGTGGTTTTTGTTGGGGAAATACTAAGCAAAATACTGTGTGTACTCATATCCTTTGTGTCAGTTTAACTCACGGTTTTGGCTAAATATACTGATCAAAATACTATGTGTGAATGCTGCCTAAGAAGGTTGTCGCTATGGTCAGGGGAGAATCGAATACTTGATACAATCTTATTAATGATAGTTTTTACATATGGCAGCTATGTGTAGTATTTTGAGCTGTATTTTGGCCCTTATTTTTAGCCAGCCATTTTTACCAAATCCAGGAGTGAGACTGACAAAAAAAAAGAAAAGAAAAAAAGATTTGTACCGTTTTTGTGTTCTGTGTTTGCAAAAATACTGACCAAACTACGAGGTGTGCGTGCCATGTCACGGCGGCATCCCATGCTCCGATCCCAGCCGATGCTGGAGCCCACGTGCAGATCCCGGCGCCGCTGTCAATTCACCCCTGTCCGGTCTTCTCAGTGCCGCTGCACGCGAGCCCTAGAAGGCGGGGACGTACGCACTGGCGCTGAGGAGACCGGACAGGAGCGCAGAGACGTAAGGCGCCCTACGGGGGTGAAGTGACAGCGGCGCCGGGCCCTGCACGTGGGCTCCAGCATCTGCTGGGTGGCTTGTGGTGATTTAAAGGGACAGGTCGTCCCTAATTCCCTGTTGGAGCCTCTGCATTCTCTACTTAAGCTCTCCCGTGATTCCTGATGTTCCTGCCGTCTGTGGTTCCTGCCTGTGACTGTCTTGGTCTGTAGAAGCTTAGTAAAGCGAAACAGCTGTCACCTGTTATCATCATGAAGTGTTGGCGTCTTATGGTGTATTTACACAGAGAGATTTATCTGACAGATTTTTGAAGCCAAAGCCAGGAACAGACTATAAAAAGGGTGCAGGTCATAAAGGAAAGACTGAGATTCCCTGTCTTTTCAAGTCCATTTCTGACTTCGGCTTCCAAAATTGGTCAGATAAATCTGCCTGTGTAAACGCACCATTACCTGCTAAGAAAAACATGTTTACCATTTTTGGATGAATAAACAAGCACTGAATATTTGCACGTATACAGTGGTGAGTGCCGCTTCATTTTCATCTCTCCATGAATGAATTGTGACTGTCCTCTTATGCTACATTATAGCTGAGCACCCCACACGTGTAAAGGTATTTGGTCTGAGCTACGTAATCCAGCTAAGCACATAGTGCACCCCATAAGTGTTTGAAGGAAGCATGCTGTGCCGGTCTTTTTCTATTTAACACTTTGCGTCTTCATAACCCAGGTTATGTATCACCATGTCAGATTACATAATGGTCTATTGTTCTGCAGTAATATATGTGATCACATGGTTAAATTGTGTTGTACATAACCTGTTTATGGTGTATACTAGGGATGGGGAAGCTTGGCTCTCCAGCTGTTGCAAAACTCCAACTCCCATCATGCCTGGACAGCCGAAGGCTGTCCAGGCATGATGGGAGTTGTAATTTTGCTACAGCTGGAGAGCCAAGGTTCCCTAGCCCTGGTGTATATGGTATTATAGGCTTTGTCAGACATCCATGTCACATCCTTTGAGGTTAGATCTGCACCCCCCACCCCCCCCATGTTGTACATAACAGGCGTATGGTACACATAGGAGTGTGGTCCATGTCTATAGGGCTATATGACCATACAGATATTGATAGGTTGATGTCTGGCGTGGCCTGAGGTCGGTCCTGCATGTGTTTTCGGTTACGTCTATAGGGTGAGATGCTTAATGTCTATCATTACTAACCTGCCCACAATAAGTGACTATTAGTAGCTGCTGGATGTCTCCTGCTCCCGCTCTATAGGAGCTGATTTATATGTTTGCTCCCATCCCAGCCCCATTTACAGTAACTGCTTGTTTGTGGTTGTGTCAGATCCAGATCTGCATCTGTTTTATATAGAACAGATGATCCCCTCAGCCCCAGCACAGAGGAAGCACAAGCCTGCCAACCCAGTGTATCCCAGTGTATCCCAGTGTATCCAGCCACTTCATACAACTCACATGTTACTCACTCAGGCTTCTTCTCACTGGTTCCCACTAACATAGAATCCTGACCTGGATGAGATGTGCACAACCTGCAGGAGAGACAAGGGAGGAGACTGATCACTAGTAGTATAGGGTATGTATAGAAAGATACTATAGTATTATGTATAGAACAGTAGTGGTCATAATAATAATAATAATAATAATAATAACAATAATTATGTATAGAATAGTAGTGGCAATAATAATAACAATAACAATACAAACATATTATTATTATTATTATTATTATTATTATTATTATTATTATTACCATCAATAATAATAATAATAATAATAATATAAAATTAGCATTAGTATTATCAATAATATAATAATAATAAAATAATAATAACATATTAATAATATAAAAATATCATTAGTATTATCAATAATATAACAATAATAAAATAATAATATTAATAATAAAATAAAATGATCATTAGTATTATCAATAATAAAATAATAATAAAATTTGTCATCATAACAATAGTAATAATTTTGGCTAGTAATAATAATAGGAATTTCATAGTATAGTAATAACCTCATCATAAACAGTAAAAAAAAAAATCTAATACTGTTGGTTAATATTAATAATAATAACAATAATAATAATAATAATAATAATAACAACAACAACACATAATGTAGTAATAACATAATAGTAACTAATAATAATAATATGATAGCTAGTAATAATAGTCCCAGAAATACACAGTATAGTAATAACCTAATGAGAAGTAGTGACTAATAATCAGCATACATGGGATTTGCCAGTGATCGTTTAGCTCTCCCTCTCTATATAATAGATCACCGGGTTAATGAGCCACTTGTCTTCTCCACAGAGTCACATTGCAGTGAATAAAGATGCCTATTCCGATCCCCCATTCATAGTCAGCAGGGGGTGGGGGGGCAGCAGCGGAGCTGTCTCTTTAAGGCGCGCTCCCGACCCCCCCCGGCGCGCTCCCGCCTCTATATCTGGAGTGTATGGAGATGCCCCAAGCTCAGAGTAGGAGAGGATAGAGGAGGATAGAGGAGGATAGAGGAGGATAGAGGAGGATAGAGGAGGATAGAGCAGCAGCCCAGGCACCGCGATCCCCCGGACTCTTCCCTATGGATACAGCTCTCTGTCTCTCCTCCTGAGGATCTGCAGTCACAGTCTCTTCTCATCCCCTTCTGTATCATTCTCTGCGGGATCTGACTGATACAGAACTCTGCTGCCCACATGTTAGTGCACGCGTACTCCGCCATGGTGAGTAATATATATATACTGTATATACTGTGTGTGTGTATATATATATATCCTATAGTTACTTTATAGTTAGGAAGTGTCAGCCTGACCAGGTGGCAGCTGCTTCTAATTGATGGTTTGTTATGTACGAGATTTACTATAGAGGATTGGGAGAAAGGAGGAAGAGAGAATAGAGACAGGAGAGAGATAGATAATAGATAGATAGATAGATAGATAGATAGATAGGAGATAGATAGATAGATAGATAGATAGATAGATAGATAGGAGATAGATAGATAGATAGATAGATAGATAGATAGGAGATAGATAATAGATAGATAGATAGATAGATAGATAGGAGATAGATAGATAGATAGATAGATAGATAGATAGATAGATAGGAGATAGATAGATAGATCGATAGATAGGAGATAGATAGATAGGAGATAGATAGATAGATAGATAGATAGATAGATAGATAGATAGATAGGAGATAGATAGATAGATAGATAGATAGATAAATAGGAGATAGATAGATAGATAGATAGATAGATAGATAGATAGATAGATAGGAGATAGATAGATAGGAGATAGATAGATAGATAGATAGATAGATAGATAGATAGATAGATTAATAGATAGGAGATAGATAGATAGATAGATAGGAGATAGATAGATAGATAGATAGATAGATAGATAGATAGATAGGAGATAGATAGATAGATAGATAGGAGATAGATAGGACGTGTTCTTCTAGTTGTCTCTTTCTCAGTCTGGTCACTTTATGTTTGGAGTGTATAGACGATCAGTATATATAGTTTGCACTGATCCCCATACATAGTGCAGTTACACTGTGTGCAGTGATTAGAGTGTTAGCTCCTCGGCCCAGCTCCCTATGTTCCCTGTATTAGAGTGTCAGCTCCCTATGTTCCCTGTATTAGAGTGTCAGCTCCCTATGTTCCCTGTATTAGAGTGTCAGCTCTCTGTGTTCCCTGTATTAGAGTGTCAGCTCCTCGGCCCAGCTCCCTATGTTCCCTGTATTAGAGTGTCAGCTCCTCGGCCCAGATCCCTATGTTCCCTGTATTAGAGTGTCAGCTCCTCGGCCCAGATCCCTATGTTCCCTGTATTAGAGTGTCAGCTCCCTATGTTCCCTGTATTAGAGTGTCAGCTCCCTATGTTCCCTGTATTAGAGTGTCAGATCCCTATGTTCCCTGTATTAGAGTGTCAGCTCCTCGGCCCAGATCCCTATGTTCCCTGTATTAGAGTGTCAGCTCCTCGGCCCAGATCCCTATGTTCCCTGTATTAGAGTGTCAGCTCCCTATGTTCCCTTTATTAGAGTGTCAGCTCCCTATGTTCCCTGTATTAGAGTGTCAGCTCCCTATGTTCCCTATATTAGAGTGTCAGCTCCCTATGTTCCCTGTATTAGAGTGTCAGCTCCCTATGTTCCCTTTATTAGAGTGTCAGCTCCCTATGTTCCCTGTATTAGAGTGTCAGCTCCCTATGTTCCCTGTATTAGAGTGTCAGCTCCCTATGTTCCCTTTATTAGAGTGTCAGCTCCCTATGTTCCCTGTATTAGAGTGTCAGCTCCCTATGTTCCCTGTATTAGAGTGTCAGCTCCCTATGTTCCCTGTATTAGAGTGTCAGCTCTCTGTGTTCCCTGTATTAGAGTGTCAGCTCCTCGGCCCAGCTCCCATCTAACCCTATGTTCCCTGTATTAGAGTGTCAGCTCCCTATGTTCCCTGTATTAGAGTGTCAGCTCCTCGGCCCAGCTCCCATCTAACCCTATGTTCCCTGTATTAGAGTGTCAGCTCCCTATGATCCCTGTATTAGAGTGTCAGCTCCTCGGCCCAGCTCCCATGTAACCCTATGTTCCCTGTATTAGAGTGTCAGCTCCTCGGCCCAGCTCCCATCTAACCCTATGTTCCCTGTATTAGAGTGTCAGCTCCCTATGTTCCCTGTATTAGAGTGTCAGCTCCTCGGCCTAGCTCCCATCTAACCCTATGTTCCCTGTATTAGAGTGTCAGCTCCTCGGCCCAGCTCCCATGTTACCCTATGTTCCCTGTATTAGAGTGTCAGCTCCTCGGCCCAGCTCCCATCTAACCCTATATTCCCTGTATTAGAGTGTCAGCTCCTGGGCCCAGCTCCCATCTAACCCTATGTTCCCTGTATTAGAGTGTCAGCTCCTCGGCCCAGCTCCCATCTAACCCTATGTTCCCTGTATTAGAGTGTCAGCTCCTCGGCCCAGCTCCCATCTAACCCTATGTTCCCTGTATTAGAGTGTCAGCTCCCTATGTTCCCTGTATTAGTGTCAGCTCCCTATGTTCCCTGTATTAGAGTGTCAGCTCCTCGGCCCAGCTCCCATCTAACCCTATGTTCCCTGTATTAGAGTGTCAGCTCCCTATGTTCCCTGTATTAGTGTCAGCTCCCTATGTTCCCTGTATTAGAGTGTCAGCTCCTCGGCCCAGCTCCCATCTAACCCTATGTTCCCTGTATTGCAGGATCGCTCGGACGCCCTGAATGGAGCAGCGGGTGGGGGTCGTCTGTCGCAGCTGTCCTCGCTGAACCAGGGGGCTTACTCCTCGGCCCCCCCACTCTGCCACACTCCGGCCTCTGACTTCCAGCCCCCCTACTTCCCTCCCCCGTACCCGCAGCCCCCCTTATCCTACTCCCAGAGCCAGGAGCCCGGATACCCTCACCTGGGAGACCCCTACTCTGCCATCAACCCCATCCACCAGCACCAGCAGCCGGCATGGCACACGCAGAGAAGCCGCCAGGAAGACGCAGGGCTGCTCTCCCAGTCACACAGGGGGCTCAGCCTGGACCCCCGGAGGGACTATGGGGGGGTCCCCCGCCTGCTGTCCGGGCTGGGAGATGGTGGGCACAGCCTGGCAGAGAGTGCCCTGTCTATACACGCCCTGTCCCACCACAGCATAGAGGACATGCAGGTAAGGAGTATATATATATATATACACATCTACACAGATATATCTATACATCACCCGCCATATGGGCCCCCTGGAATGCCCCTGCATGCTCTATAGCCCCAGGCTGGGCACCCCCTGCAGGGTGGCATATTTCTGTATAACAATTGCAAAATATTAGGACCAAATCTCTCTATATAATATAATATAATATAATATAATATAATATACAATTATTACATCACATTCAGTAGTGGAAACATTTCCCATATTCTGTTACATTGCATTATATTATATAGAATATGTGTGTGTATTGTGTAGTGTTGTGTATATAGTGCTGTGTGCAGTGTGTGTGCAGCACCGTCTGTATGTATGTGTGTGTGTGTGTGTGTCTATGTATGGTGTATATAGTGCAGTGTGTATATATGTGTGTGACTGTATGGTGTATACAGTGCAGTGTGTATGTGTGTGCATTGTATAGATAGTGCTGTATGTATGTGTGTGCAGTAGTGTATATAGTGCTATGTGTATGTGTGTGTGTGTGCAGTAGTGTATATAGTGCTATGTGTGTGTGCAGTAGTGTATATAGTGCTATGTGTATGTGTGTGTGCAGTAGTGTATATAGTGCTATGTGTATGTGTGTGTGCAGTAGTGTATATAGTGCTATGTGTATGTGTGTGTGTGTGCAGTAGTGTATATAGTGCTGTGTGTGTGTGTGTGTGTGCAGTAGTGTATATAGTGCTATGTGTGTGTGCAGTAGTGTATATAGTGCTATGTGTATGTGTGTGTGCAGTAGTGTATATAGTGCTATGTGTATGTGTGTGTGCAGTAGTGTATATAGTGCTATGTGTATGTGTGTGTGTGCAGTAGTGTATATAGTGCTATGTGTATGTGTGTGTGCAGTAGTGTATATAGTGCTATGTGTATGTGTGTGTGCAGTAGTGTATATAGTGCTATGTGTATGTGTGTGTGTGCAGTAGTGTATATAGTGCTATGTGTATGTGTGTGTGCAGTAGTGTATATAGTGCTATGTGTATGTGTGTGTGTGTGCAGTAGTGTATATAGTGCTATGTGTATGTGTGTGTGCAGTAGTGTATATAGTGCTATGTGTATGTGTGTGTGTGCAGTAGTGTATATAGTGCTATGTGTATGTGTGTGTGTGCAGTAGTGTATATAGTGCTGTGTGTATGTGTGTGTGCAGTAGTGTATATAGTGCTGTGTGTATGTGTGTGTGCAGTAGTGTATATAGTGCTGTGTGTATGTGTGTGTGCAGTAGTGTATATAGTGCTGTGTGTATGTGTGTGTGCAGTAGTGTATATAGTGCTGTGTGTATGTGTGTGCAGTAGTGTATATAGTGCTGTGTGTATGTGTGTGTGCAGTAGTGTATATAGTGCTATGTGTATGTGTGTGTGCAGTAGTGTATATAGTGCTGTGTGTATGTGTGTGTGCAGTAGTGTATATAGTGCTGTGTGTATGTGTGTGTGCAGTAGTGTATATAGTGCTGTGTGTATGTGTGTGTGCAGTAGTGTTGCACTATCGCTGCCATCCTCCCTTCCTTTGTGATTATCTAATTGTTCAGGGAATTTAAAGAAAATGGTTTAACCCTTTGATGCCTTTCCTTTCCTCCTTTGGCTTCTATGCTCAGCCCCGGGGCAGATCACAGCCAGGGAAACAAACTTTCCTTTTTTTAAACAAGGAAACGAAATAAATATAATAATCTGCACATTATAGTATAGTGTAAGGGAATTTACACACACATATACACACACACATATATATATATATACACACACACACACACAGCACACACAGATCTACATACATACACATACACCTCACACATCCACATATATATATATATATATATATATATACACACACATCTGCGCCTTTTATTTATCTCCTTACTGGTTTCCCTGGCATTGTCCACAGTAACTGGTCTATAATAATAAAACAGGAAAGTATTATAGATTCTCAGTAATTCCCGTTGTCTGAGCAGTGACCGGAGCCGCGATATAGAGCGACTCTTCTCACCGGCGCTGCGACATTTATCAGACTTTGTCTTCTCTCTCCAGATTGCGTCCCATCTCTCCTGCGTTTGTTCTTATAGTTATATCATTCATTTTTTTTATCTATCTATCTTCTATCTCCTATCTATCTATCTATCTATCTATCTATCTATCTATCTATCTCCTATCTATCTCCTATCTATCTATCTTCTATCTATCTATCTATCTATCTATCTATCTATCTATCTCCTATCTATCTATCTATCTATCTATCTATCTATCTCCTATCTATCTATCTATCTATCTCCTATCTATCTATCTCCTATCTATCTCCTATCTATCTATCTATCTATCTATCTATCTATCTATCTATCTATCTATTATCTATCTATCTATCTATCTATCTATCTCCTATCTATCTATCTATCTATCTATCTATCTATCTATCTATCTCCTATCTATCTATCTATCTATCTATCTATCTATCTATCTATCTCCTATCTATCTATCTATCTATCTATCTATCTATCTATCTCCTATCTATCTATCTATCTATCTATCTATCTATCTATCTATCTCCTATCTATCTATCTATCTATCTATCTATCTATCTCCTATCTATCTATCTCCTATCTATCTATCTATCTATCTATCTATCTATCTATCTATCTCCTATCTATCTATCTATCTATCTATCTATCTATCTATCTCCTATCTATCTATCTATCTATCTATCTATCTATCTATCTATCTATCTCCTATCTATCTATCTATCTATCTATCTATCTCCTATCTATCTATCTATCTATCTCCTATCTATCTATCTATCTCCTATCTATCTATCTATCTATCTCCTATCTATCTATCTATCTATCTATCTATCTATCATCTATCTATCTATCTATCTATCTATCTATCTATCTATCTATCTATCTATCTCCTATCTATCTATCTCCTATCTATTATCTATCTCCTATCTATCTATCTATCTATCTATCTATCTATCTATCTATCATCTATCTATCTATCTATCTATCTATCTATCTATCTATCTCCTATCTATCTATCTATCTATCTATCTATCTATCTATCTCCTATCTATCTATCTATCTATCTATCTATCTATCTATCTATCTATCTATCATCTCTCTCTCTCTCTCTCTCTCTCTGTGACTGTTGTTGGGTCCTCACACATTTACCTATATATATATTATATTTGAGCATCTTACATCGCACAGTTGAGCACTATGTTGTTGATAAGAAGAATAGTTGCTGAGAGTAATGGGGGATACAATACACCGGGGACCCCTGTACTGTATAATACAGCCACATCTCCTAACAATGCTGCACAAGTACAAACAGAACATGAATAATAACAATAAATGGCTACAGTGAATGTGAGTTTTAGTGGTTAGGGATCGCTACACTGAACATATAGTAAAGGTGATAGTCAATATATATATATATATATATATATATATATATATATGTGTGAGTGTTTGTTAGTGTGTGTATTTACATATATTTATTTGTTTATCTTTAGCTTTATCCAATATATATATATATATATATATATATATATATATATATATATATATATATATATAATTTCCTGTCCCTCCATCACAATGACGTCTCTGGGGTTCAGGACTTTACCTAAAGCTTTTAAGAATGGAGATGCATGTAGCCCCCAATCCTTCCATGAAATATTGAGGGGGAGAAGTTGACTATATATATATATATATATATATATATATATATATATATATATATATATATATATATATATATATATATATATTACATCCCCACTGGCCATAATAAGAATAGGAGAAACGTTCAATATGAAGCCCAACATCTATACAAGAAGGATACAGGGCTCTGCTACCTCTGTACTTCTCCTGCTTATAAGACTATGAATCGTTTCTATTATTCATCAGATATTAATTCATTTAGCAATTCAGAATAATATATAATCGTGTATAATGTTGCACCATGCATCTGGCTTTGAAGCTTGTATTTTATTTATTTATTGAAGCTTGTATTTTATTTATTTATTGAAGCTTGTATTTTTTATTATTTATAAATGTCATTGAGATTTTCCTTCATAAGAAGCCCAATTATTACCCCCCCCCCCCCCCTTCATGTATTTATTAGTTACCTATAAATCCTTACCCCATGAATAACTGTATAAATCCGTCCTGTCTCCTTGCTGCTGACCAGGTGGTGGATGAGTCAGGTGTCAGTCTCCTGGACCAGTCAGTCATCAAGAAAGGTGAGTGGTGTGTAATATCAGCAGAGCCCTGGTATCTGTCCTACAGGCAGGAGGCAGGGGGAGACACTCCATGCTATAGAGACACAAATCAATCATTTATAGGAAAAATTGTTGTTTTTTTACACATAGAAATTTTGCAATTTTATATGTGAAAGTGATATCTGTTTATATAAAGCCTGTATAGTATATTATTACCTTATTCTGCAATAGTAACACACACATTTCAAGTAGGAAAACATATCTTAAGCAAGATAAGGATTATTTCCAATTGAAAACTTACAGAATCAGCCTAATCCTTTATTTCTATTAAATACTTATAATACTTATATATATTAAATACTAAAAATAATAAATATTATTATTACTATTATTAAAATTATTATTATTATTTTATTATTATTATTATTATTATTATTATTATTTTATTTTTATTATTATTATTGTTTTATTTATTATTATAATTATTATTATTATTAGCAGTAGTAGAAGTAATAGCCCTAGCAATTTATATTATATGAATTGTAACCATTGTAATCATCATCATCATCATTATTATTATTATTATTATTATTATTATTATTATTATTATTATGTTTTTATAGTTTTCTCTAATTTTCTCTGCAATTCAATGACTGTTTTTGAGGACTGAATTGTAGTTTTTCTGAATTGGCTGCATAGAGTACTGCACATGTGCTGACAGCATTGGTAACTGCATACAATCTCTGGTAACATGTAGGGTTTTGGTCAGTATTTTTTTATTTTTTAACCATAATGGAAAGATTTTTCACCTTTTTTTTCTGTGATTTGACAAACAGATGGTTTAATGTTTCAATCTGATCTCACTTTATGTTTTTCTACTGAACCTGGGTTATAGGAAACCATTCATTTAGCTTTGCTTTACATTGTGTTTGATGGTGGAATCAGTGATAACAAAACCTGTAAATGTTAGATCCACATTCATGAAAGATTTTATTGTACCATTTTAGTACCATTTGTATGAAGCGATGTGGGGTCTATTGGTGCTATACAAATAATAATAATAATAATAATAATAATTATTATTATTAGTGAATGGGGAAATGGTTGGGACCTGCTTTTCCTACCATGATTTCTGTCCATTTTTAAGGAGATTTCTTTAGATGAACAGTGCTGCTGATCTCCTGAGCAGGTTACATAATAATTATCGTTGTAATTTATGGAAATCTGATCAATATAAAATAATTCTAAAAGGGAAAACGTTGGGACCCAACTTGTATACTATGAAAAATGAGTAGAAACTATTTATATTTGTCAAATATTTTGTTTAGTGAGAATTTTATTTATTTATTTTTTTGCCTTATAAAAAATCCACAGTATAAATCAGTGAAGATCAGTATAAGATCAGTATAAATCAGTGAAGATCAGTATAAATCAGACCTGTGAAGAGCTTAATATCTTCATCTTATTATCACCTTAAGGTTCTTGTAGTCAAAGTAAATGCGTACTATATCCCAGAGTATTACCTGTAAATGTATTGTCAAAATTGCTGGTCAATATGCAAAAAAATATGAAATATACCCAGAAGATATCACTAGTTTTTTTTCTATATCACAATACAATTTCATAATTTCCCAATTTCTGTCATTTTCCTTCTTCTGTGCAGCAGTTGATCTGGTGTTCATGAGATCTTCTTTATATATATATATATATATATATATATATATATATATATATATATATATATATATATATATATATTTATTATTAAATTTTCATTTATTCACAGTTTGACTAACATTAACTTAAAGTATATGTGTGTTTACATATATTTATATATATATATATATATATATTTCTATTATTATTATTTTTTGTCATCTATCTATCTATCTATCTATCTCCTATCTATCTATCTATCTATCTCCTATCTATCTATCTATCTATCTATCTATCTATCTATCTATCTATCTTTCTATCTATCTATCTATCTATCTATCTATCTATCTCTCTATCTATCTTTCTATCTAGATATTTGCAGAGGATAAAGTTCTATTTTATATTTTATTGACATAAACCTTATAACCTTAGGCGTTGGCTATATATATATATATATATATATATATATATATATATATATTTATTATTATTATTATAATATATTTTTATATATATTTCCCCCTATATCTGATCCTTTAGTTGTTGGTAAGCTGCCATTCCATAGAGTCTAGGAGAATCTGTTGATAGCAGAGAAGCCGCCCCCATCCAGGATACCCAGAGTCCATCCTTCCTGCTCTTCCCATGTTCCCTGGAGCTCGGTGTATGTAAATGATTATGGATCGGTCTGTACACTGGCAGCCTTGTCTTGCATGTAGAATGGTGGCCGGGCTTCATTCCTGCATTGTTCCCCTGCTGTGTGCTTACAGGCTCAAGATTTTGGGGAATACTTTTCCAATCTGTACTGTCTGCTTCAATTTCCTGCCCAGCCTTATGATCAAACCTCCGGCCTCTCACAGAGTCCCAGATTTTCCTATTAAAACTAATTATGGGAGACCAGTCTCATATCCCCAAATCCTCCTTTCTGTTCCCCTGCATTTACTGCCTCATAAACCACTAACAATGTCACAACTAAGGACTTCCAGAAAGCTGATTAGGAGAGGCTAGGAAAATGGCTGGTCCCCTTCACTCTTTAACCCTTTCTGGGCCAAAGCAGAAAATTGCAGCAACTCCGCTATATAGTGATACCAATACCTGCACTACATAATACCGCTTCCTGCACTAATGCTTCTACATAATACCGCTACCTGCACTAATGCATCAACATAATACTGCTACCTGCACTACATAATACTGCTACCTGCACTAATGCATCAACATAATACTGCTACCTGCACTACATAATACTGCTACCTGCACTAATGCATCAACATAATACTGCTACCTGCACTACATAATACTGCTACCTGCACTAATGCATCAACATAATACTGCTACCTGCACTACATAATACCGCTACCTGCACTACATAATACTGCTACCTGCACTAATGCATCAACACAATACCGCTCCCCGCACTAATGCATATACATAATACCGCTACCTGCACTAACGCTTCTACTGTACATAATACCGCTACCTGCACTAATGCATCTACATAATACCGCTACCTGCACTAACGCTTCTACATAATACCGCTACCTGCACTAATGCATCAACATAATACAGCTCCCTGCACTAATGCATATACATAACACTGCTAGCTGCACTAATGCATCTACATAATACTGCTACCTGCACTAATGCATATACATAATACCGCTCCCTGCACTAATGCATATACATAACACTGCTACCTGCACTAATGCATCTACATAATACTGCTACCTGCACTAATGCATATAAATAATACCGCTCCCTGCACTAATGCTTCTACATAATACCGCTACCTGCACTAATGCATCAACATAATACAGCTCCCTGCACTAATGCATATACATAACACTGCTAACTGCACTAATGCATATACATAATACTGCTCCCTGCACTAATGCATATACATAACACTGCTACCTGCACTAATGCATCTACATAATACTGCTACCTGCACTAATGCATATAAATAATACCGCTCCCTGCACTAATGCTTCTACATAATACCGCTACCTGCACTAATGCATCAACATAATACTGCTACCTGCACTACATAATACTGCTACCTGCACTAATGCATATACATAATACCACTACCTGCACTACATAATACCGCTACCTGCACTAATGCATCAACACAATACCGCTACCTGCACTAATGTATATACATAATACCACTACCTGCACTACATAATACCGCTACCTGCACTAATGCATATACATACCATTACCTGCACTAATGCATCTACATAACACTGCTACCTGCACTAATGCATCTACATAACACTGCTACCGGCACTAATGCATCTACATAATACGGCTACCTGCACTAATGCATCTACATAACACTGCTACCTGCACTAATGCATCTACATAATACGGCTACCTGCACTAATGCATCTACATAACACTGCTACCTGCACTAATGCATCTACATAATACTGCTACCTGCACTAATGCTTCTACATAATACCACTACTTGCACTAATGCATCTATATAATACTGCTACCTGCACTAATGCATCTACATAATACCGCTTCCTGCACTGATACCTGTACATTATACCTGTCTATCTATGTATAGATTATAGGTAGTGACGCAGAGCAGGCGGCCCGGGCTCCACAACCACCGCCTTTTAGCTCTGCTTTGTGCCAGGAAACTTGCAAGTCTAGTTAATAGGTTGGATTTTAGTGGTGTGAGCCAAAAACAATTTTAAAATCATTCTTGGCTCACGTAACACGAACCACATATGTTTACAGGTTCATTGACGAACATCTGCCAAAGCCGGCCCAGCCGCACAATGGTTAGGGCCGATTTGCTGTGGTGGGTTTTTTGGTTATTATAGGTAGTAAAATGTAAGCAAATCAAGTATGTATTCTATAGCCGCTTGTATCCCACGCTAATAGGTGCCCATTGTGTGTGCATGTGTATATATATATATATATATATATATATATATATATATATATATATATATACTATAGCTACTTGTATCCCATGCTGATAGGTTCCCATTGTGTGTGTGTGTATATATATATATATATATTGGAGCTGCTTGTATCCCATATCCCATACCAATAGGTGCCTATTGTGTGTACATGTGTATATATATACTATAGCTACTTGTATCCCATGCTGATAGGCTCCCATTGTGTGTGTATGTATGTATATATATATATATATATATATATATATATATATATAAAAATATATATTATAGCTGCTTGTATCCCATGCTAATAGGTTCCCATTGTGTGTGCATGAATACATATATATATATATATATATATATATATATATATATATAGTGGTGCCTTGGATTACGAGCATAATTCGTTCCGGGGCCACGCTTGTAATCCAAATCCACTCTTAAACCAAAGCAAATTTTCCCATGAGAAATCACTGATATGCAGACATTTGGTTCCACACCCCAAAATAATAATTTTTTATTCTGAATAACATGTAGAACAGATGAAACAAACATTCAGAAACAGCTGAATATGTGATATATAAGTTACTGTACAGTATAGCAATCAGCGTGTGGAGTATAATGTATAGTAACTGCATAACCCTGATAACACAGCAGCAGTTTGTAGATACAGGATGGAACTGCAGATCCCCATAGTGCAGTAGTGTAGTACAACAGGCAAGAATAGCAGGCAGAAGCAGGGCTGCTGTCAGAGGTCACATGACAGCAATGGGGAAGGGGTTGTACTCAGCATGGACCAATCAAGAAGTGAGAGTCTCAGAGCTGTGCCGGAGGGCAGTGACAGAAACTTTTCTTTCTATACAGCAGTGTATAGCTGAGTGTAAGTGCAGGCACATTATAGCAGCAATGTATAGCTGAGTGTAAGAGTAGGCACATTATAGCAGCAGTCTGTATAGCTGAGTGTAAGAGTAGGCACATTATAGCAGCAGTGTGTATAGCTGAGTGTGAGTGCAGGTACATTATAGAAACAGTGTGTATAGCTGAGTGTGAGTGCAGGCACATTATAGCAACAGTGTGTATAACTGAGTGTAAGTGCAGGCACATTATAGCAGCAGTGTGTATAACTGAGTGTAAGTGCAGGCACATTATAGCAGCAGTGTGTATAGCTGAGTGTGAGTGCAGGCACATTATAGCAGGAATGGAGAGGATGGGAAGAACAAGGACTGACAGAGACTGCAGGGACCATGAAGGAATGAGCAGGGCAGATGTGGGTACATAAATGCAGCGCTCTTTGTCCAGGGAGAGAGGGGTTACAGCTATGAAAAGATTACCTCCACAGTCCTGTCCCCTGATGTAAGCCCCAGTCTGAAGTGGATCTGCTATGATTTAGAAGGTGAAGGAGACTTCCTCGGTCAGAGTACAGTGCTGTAGACCCCGCTATGCAGGCCATGTCCCTCCCCCACTCGCGCTCCCACCCAGTTCAGGGAGCTCTTAAACCAAAGCGATGCTCTTAAACCAAGTTACTCTTAAACCAAGGTATCACTGTGTGTGTGTATATATATATATATATATATATATATATATGTGTGTGTGTATCCTGCTTTGTATATTTATTTATTCATTTATTTTTATTTATTTAATTTTTTTACTTTTTTTTTACTTTTACTTTTTCCCCCCTTACTGTATTTATATCAATATAAAGATGTAGAGATTCTATAGATTCTTGTTTAAAAGTTAAAAGGGGACCTCCTGAGTCTCCTCGGTAAAAGTACATGACTGTAACCAGGCAAATGCATTTTAAATGGAGCCAGATAGACAGCATTTTGCAAGCTGTGTATATATTTGGGAGACTTTAAGCTTCCTTTATAAAGTGTTTAATTGCTTTATGGATCTGGAAGTAATTATCAGGAGCGGAGGAGGGTTCCTGCACTGGGCAGACATCAGGCACTTCTGATACTGATAGAATTATTAGCTCCCTAGTCTGACCAAGCTTGTGTCTGTGGATGCATGGGATGCAATTATTCATGGATCTGCTTGCACTGGTTATACACAGCAGTACCCCACTACAGTTACTGGGGATGTCACAGGGAAGAGGGGGTGAACTGGTCTGTGGCCAGGGAAGAGGGGGTGAACTGGTCTGTGGCCAAGGAAGAGGGGGGGAAGTGGTCTGTAGCCAGGGAAGAGGGGGTGAGCTGGTCTGTGGTCAGGGAAGAGGGGGTGAACTGGTCTGTGGCCAAGGAAGAGGGGGTGAGCTGGTCTGTGGTCAGGGAAGAAGGGGTGAGCTGGTCTGTGGTCAGGGAAGAAGGGGTGAGCTGGTCTGTGGTCAGGGAAGAAGGGGTGAGCTGGTCTGTGGCCAGGAAAAAGGGGGTGAACTGGTCTGTGGCCAGGGAAGAGGGGGTGAACTGGTCTGTGGCCAGGGTAGAGGGGGTGAACTGGTCTGTGGCCATGCATTGTAATGGGATCCAGAATGGTGGTCTGGCCATTGGTGCCTGTCATTCTGTTCTTCTTCAGGGGTGCTTTTGGGTTTGGCCTAGCAATGAAAGTGTTAAACTGAACTATTCATTCCATGGGATCTATTAGCGGTTTATTTATCTAGGAGGAGAAAGTTCTTTCCTATAGTTTTTTTTATGTAACTACAAAGCTTCTACAATCTTTGGGGGATTTATAGGACTATAAGTAGAGATGAGCGCAGCTCCGGCAGCTCGAGTCCAGTCCTTCTCCATATGATTAGCGGTGGCTGAAGAAGTAGGATACAGCCCTAGGGAGCCCGGGTTAGTATGTATCCAGACTATGGCCTATGGCTGTATCCATGTTGCCCCTAGCAACCAATCAGATTCCACCTTTCATTCCTCACAGACTCTTTGGAAAATGAAAGGTGGAATCTGATTGGTTGCTAGGGGCAACTGAGACAGTTTCACTTTACACCATGATTGATAAATCTCCCCCATAGGATCGATCCTGAGATTCAGGCCCAGTTTACTGCAATGACACTATCTTTCTATAAGGATAGCACCAAGTTTTCTTTGTCCTTTACATTTAGTATTTTTCTAATTGATTCCTATAACATACTGCTGGTTATTATGGTTGGGTGACCCATTTTACGAAATTTCAAGGAGTTGGACGACAAGACCGCCCATGGAGAACTCTATGTACACTTTATCTTTTGGTAGATGGGTTGCATGTTAAAGGGGCACTCCAGCTTTCATTAGTTTTGTTACTGATCAACTGGTGTTTGAAAGTTATACATTGTAAATGACTTCTATTTCTATTTAAAAAAATTTCAGTCTTCCAGTACTTATCATCTGCTGTATGTTCTGCAGGAAGTGGTGTATTCTTTCCAGTCTGACACAGCGCTCTCTGCTGCCACCTCTGTCCATGTCAGGAACTGTCCAGAGCAAGAAAGGTTTTCTAAGGGGATTTGCTGCTGCTCTGGACAGTTCCTGACACAGACAGAGGTGGCAGCAGAGAGCACCGTGTCAGAATGGAGAGAATACACCACTTCCTGCAGGACATACAGCAGCTGATAAGTACTGGAAGACTGGAGGTTTTTAAATAATAAAATTACACATCTATATAGCACCAGTTTATTTTAAATATTTTCTTCCCCAGCTTTTTTTTCTTCTGTAGACTGCAATGTAAAATACATTATTTATTTATCTATCCATCTATCTATCTATAATTTTTTTTACATAAACATGTGCTTCTTCCATATTTCCATATACATGTATTATGCTGTAAAATCCACACATAAAGCACAAACCAAGTCATATAACATTAAGCAGATGTGCCAGGGTCTCTCCACAGTCCCCTCTCCCCTGGCAGCCATCTATCCCCCCCTGTGTATTACAGAATAAGGTTCCCTCCATAATAGAGAGCTAGCTGGCTGTCACCATCCCAGCATTCTTCTGCTTAGTGGAGGTGAAGGTTATCTCTCTCTCTCATTCCTACATTCTATCCTAATGCCTGCATTTCCTTCTTCTCTCTGGCCCCATGGTGGCTCTTGTTAGTCGGAGTGCCTCCCATGACAGATGTAGCACTGGAGATAGTGGAGGAGAGAGGAGGGGAGGTATTTCTCACATTGCAGAAGCTCCTGGGACCAAGATCTATCAATTAAAGCAGCGCACCTAGCACCTGATGTAATGGATCTGCCTGCTCCTACTCTCCTGTGTGTAGAATATGCTATAGTGTGACTGTAATAGCTGAAGGTACATAGCGCCCTGTATAGCTACAGTAACTGCACAATACAGAATGTATGGGTAATGTCACCGTTATATTAGAATTCAGAATTGCTCATTTATGTTTTATAGCTAGGATGCCCTTTTTACATATATCTATCAGTTGCAAACTGATCCTATAGACTTCAATGGCACAGTTCATGATATCCGGTGCGTCAGCCTGGGCATGGCAGATGGCAGAACATGGCAACTCCCCCGCATCGGCACCGGTCTGTTAATTTTAAGAACCCAAAGGCGGTCTGGCCTCCTTCTTTTGATGACAACTGAGGCAAAAATGCATTCGTTGTCATCAGGCGTTCTATGTTTTTTTTTCCATTAACCATCAATGCCGGATAGTAGAACCCCTTAAGGCCCTGTTCGCACTGAGCAAAGGTTGCGGAATTCCGCGACGGAATTGTCCGCCACGGAATGCCGTTAGCCTCCCGCTCCCGCTCCTGCTCTGTACGCGCTGAAGAATGAACATGTTCATTCTTCAGCGTGTACAGAGCAGGAGCGCGCGCCTCCCATAGACTCCCATTATGAGCGGTAGGCTAACGGCATTCCACGGCGGACAATTCGGTCGCGGAATTCCGCTACCTTTGCTCAGTGGGAACGGGGCCTAACTGAAGCGCTGCATCCTTTGAAATGTCCTATTCCAATGAATGGGATCAGCTCAAAGATCCAGTAACAAAGCTCCGGAGGGGAAATGTAGCCGAGTAAATGTGAACCCAACCTAAGTCAGCACGGTAAAGAGTGTTTCCCCTCAAAACTCAAAATAGCTTGACTTTTGGATATGGGATGGACCCTTTCCCTTAAAAACACTCCAACAACAATAAATACAGACTATGAAATGAAGGCTCAAAACACACTTTTTGATGTTAAGATGGCCAAAGCTTTATTTAAATCACAGGACTAACGATGCATATTTTATTTATTTATTTTTTTAAATCTTTTACACATTTTCGCATACTCAATTCAATGCCATGAACATATAACTTAAAACTAAACAGTCCAGGCAAAACTATGAAAATTGTGCAAAACAAGGCGAAACCTTGTCATCCTCCAGCACTCAGGAGAGGAAAAAACCCCTGTGGAGGAAACCCCTAGGGAACCATGGCTGAAGGATTGCCCTTCCCTTGGGCTTAGAGACGTAATGCCAAACTGTAACTAATCAAATGAAAATAAAAATCAATTTTGTCACTGCATATGTTACCATACACAAACATAATATTTACAATACATGCATTATTACACTTACAATAGAAAATTAGTTTTAAAGTAAAGATGAAAAAGGGAGGGCGGGAGGGAAATGTTTTCCTCCAGATCTTCTAGTGAAAGAGAGGAAGTAATATCTATTCCTAAACCTCACCCTGCTCATACCAATACACTAGGCATATACTCTTCCCTCTTAAAGCAGAACCACCTGTGTTTAAATGTATAGCATTATACAGACAAGACTGCTGGGGCTATAGGTTACCCCCTCTCAAAGTCATGTCCCCCTTTGCTTAGAGCTTCGGGGGATTGTTTAATATGCTAAGGCCAGGGCCACACCACGTTTTAGCAGTTGGAAAAACTGATGCATTCGTATTTTGATCCATTTTACCATTGACCTCCATTATAGAAAAAAACTGACCAAAACGCATCCATATTTTTAACGTACGCAAAGACCTTGTCAACCTAAATTTTGTGTGCGTTAAAAAAATGATGTCTTTTGATCCGTCTTTTTTTTTTTTTTTTTAGAATGGAAGTCAATGGAAAAACTGATCAAAACACAAAAACATCCATTTTTTTTTAAATGGAGGAAAAAAAACGGATTACAAAAATGTAGTGTGAACCCAGCCTTAGCCGGTACACTTTACTTGACCTATTAACCTGTACAAACTTGTCAAGTTAAAGCGAATGTATCATTAGGTTGATCAAATTTTTTTTTTTTACATTAACCGATCGTCGTCGCGGGGATCCTGGTGATTTTGTGAAACTCCGCTAGGTTCTGACCTTTGGCGCTGTTCTTGCACCAGCCCATCTCTGTACACTGAGAACGGGCCCAGTGCCCACACAGCTCTTGAATCTGCACTTGCCATCAGCCTTCAGCACTTTGGATATTGCATCACTACTAATAAAGCGCCACTGTGGCCAGCAGCAATTGGATGCTGCAACCATGTGACTTCATGTCTACAAATGCCGACTCATTGAGGCCCTGTCCAAATCTCAGACTGCTCCTTAAAGGGGAGATCTGGCAAAAAAAATATTTTTCCTTCAAATCAGCTGGCGTCAGAAAGTTATATAGATTTATAATTTACTTCTATCTAAAATCTACAGTCTTCCAGTACTTATCAACTGCTGTATGCCCTGCAGGAAGTGGTGTATTCTTTCCAGTCTGACACAGTGCTCTCTGCTGCCACCTCTGTCCATGTCAGGAACTGTCCAGATCAGCAACAAATCCTCATAGAAAACCTCTCCTGCTCTGGACAGTTCCTGACATGGACAGAGGTGGCAGCAGAGAGCACTGTGTCAGACTGGAAAAATATACACCAATTCCTGCAGGACATACAGCAGCTGATAAGTACTGGAAGACTGGAGATTTTTTAAGTAGGAATAAATTACATATCTATATATCTTTCTGATACCGTAGATTTGAAAGAAAAAGATTTTCACTGGAGTACCCCTTTAAATAATGACTTATTAAGATTAGGAATGGCCCAGACATGACATAGCTGGTACAGTATGTAAGCCGTTCTTCCTTCTTTCTGGGGAAGTGTGTTTCTTTCCTGCTGCTGCCTGTTTGCCCGTAGTGAATAGATCCCGGCCCCTATAATTGTCAGTGACAATTACCTTGCTGGCTTACCCATTGTCCTATTGTTCTTGCATCATCCCTGCTCACCTGTCTGTGTGACATCATTCATTACAGGAAGCGGCAGAGCACTTTGTTGTGTCCGTGTCTGTAACAATAATAGACTAATAATCATCAAGCCTATATAGCAGGGATGGGGAACCTTCCGCCCTCTCGCTGTTGCAAAACTACAATTCCCATCATGCCTCTCCAACCAGAAGCTTCCCCACCCCAGCTATATATTTTAGTTGGGTCCAAAAGTTGATAGCTACCAGAAAACTAATGTTTCCTGACATGGTGCTTGTTTGTTACAGCCACTATAAACTACGATGTGATAACTATGATGTATTCTATTAAAGGAGTACAAAGAAATTTCAGATCGAAAGTAAGATAGATTTGTAATTTACTTCTACTTAAACATCTCAAGTCTCCCAGTACTTATCAGCTGCTGTATGTCCTGCATGAAGGGGTGTATTCTCTCCAGTCTGACACAGTGCTCTCTGCTGCCACCTCTGCCCATGTTAGGAACTGTCCAGAGCAGCAGCAAATCCTCATAGAAAACCTCTCCTGCTCCCGACAGTTCCTGACATGGACAGAGGTGACAGTAGAGAGCACTGTGTCAGACTGGAAAGAATACACCAGATCCTGCAGGAAATACAGCAGCTGATAAGTACTGGAAGACTAGAGATTTTTTAGAAATAGAAATAATGTACAAATATATATAACTTTCTGACACCAGTTGATCTGTTTTTTCCCTCTAGAGTACCCCTTTAAGTAAACAAAAAAATTCATTGAGTAGTGTGACAGTAAAAAAGTGGTGGATACATGTGCCTGAATATGATCAGATCATGGAAAACAGATGAAACAAACTTTCAGAAACAGCAGAATCTGTGATATTATAAGTTACTGTACAGTAATGGAGAGGATGGGAAACACAAGGGCAGACAGAGACTGCAGGGAGTAGGAAGGAATGAGCAGGGCAGATGTGGGCACATACATGCAGCACTCTCTGTCTGGGGAGAGTGGGGTTACAGCTATGGAGAGATTACCCCCACAGTCCTGTCCCCTGATGCAAGCCCCAGCCTGAAGTGGATCTGCTATGATTTTGAAGGTGAGGGAGACGTCCTGGGTCAGAGTACAGGGCTGTAGACCCCGCTGTGCAGACCATGCCCCTCTCCCACTCCCCCTCCCACCCAGTACAGGGAGCTCTTAAACCAAAGCAATGCTCTTAAACCAAGTCACAATTTTGAAAAACTCTAAGCTCTTAAACCAAAA
The DNA here is from genome assembly GCF_027789765.1 of Dendropsophus ebraccatus. Lineage (NCBI taxonomy): Eukaryota > Metazoa > Chordata > Amphibia > Anura > Hylidae > Dendropsophus > Dendropsophus ebraccatus. Next base: position 151,189,398 of record NC_091458.1, read on the forward strand.
TGCTCTTAAACCAAGTTACTCTTAAACCAAGGTACCACTTTATATTTAATAATGAACGTTATTTGGACTCAAACAGCCAAAAAAAAAAAAAGACATTGTGGAAACATGGCCACAAACCCCCCAAAAAATAATTAAAGGAATTGTCCTTATTTCTTCAATAACATTTCTATGCATTGCCCAATGTGTCGCCAGACTGAGGAGCAACGAGGGAAGGAAAGTCAAGGATTCAAAACATGCAAAAAACATATGCAATGGGGAGTAAGCAGATGTACAGGGATGGCGGGCAGGGAATCATGTAATTGCAGAACAGCCGAGAGCCGCCTGGTGCTGTGTACCGTTATAGTCAGTAAGTGAATATAATACAGCCGAGCGCTGCCTGGTGCTGTGTACCGTTATAGTTAGTAAGTAGATATAATACAGCCGAGAGCCGCCTGGTGCTGTGTACCGTTATAGTCAGTAAGTAGATATAATACAGCCGAGAGCCGCCTGGTGCTGTGTACCGTTATAGTCAGTCAGTGGATATACTGATATAGTCAGTAAGTGAATATAATACAGCCGAGCGCCGCCTGGTGCTGTGTACCGTTATAGTTAGTAAGTAGATATAATACAGCCGAGAGCCGCCTGGTGCTGTGTACCGTTATAGTCAGTAAGTAGATATAATACAGCCGAGAGCCGCCTGGTGCTGTGTACCGTTATAGTCAGTAAGTAGATATAATACAGCCGAGAGCCGCCTGGTGCTGTGTACCGTTATAGTCAGTCAGTGGATATACTGATATAGTCAGTAAGTGAATATAATACAGCCGAGCGCCGCCTGGTGCTGTGTACCGTTATAGTTAGTAAGTAGATATAATACAGCCGAGAGCCGCCTGGTGCTGTGTACCGTTATAGTCAGTAAGTAGATATACTGATATAGTCAGTAAGTAGATATAATACAGCCGAGAGCCGCCTGGTGCTGTGTACCGTTATAGTCAGTCAGTGGATATACTGATATAGTCAGTAAGTGAATATAATACAGCCGAGAGCCGCCTGGTGCTGTGTACCGTTATAGTCAGTAAGTAGATATAATACAGCCGAGAGCCGCCTGGTGCTTTGTACCGTTATAGTCAGTAAGTAGATATAATACAGCCGAGAGCCGCCTGGTGCTGTGTACCGTTATAGTCAGTAAGTAGATATAATACAGCCGAGAGCCGCCTGGTGCTTTGTACCGTTATAGTCAGTAAGTAGATATAATACAGCCGAGAGCCGCCTGGTGCTTTGTACCGTTATAGCCAGTAAGTGGATATGTGGTGTTTTTGTTGTTTGGTTTTGGTTGGTAGTATGTCACTGCAGTACTCGGCCAATGATAGTAGTGTCATAACGCCAGTGCTAGTCCAGCACACAGGTGTGATTTTGGTACCTGCTTTAGTGTGGCCGGTCTGTAGTGTTCCCCAAATGGTCGGTGACCTGCCGGGCTGTGATGGGTCCTTTGGGCTCTTGTCACGGTAGTCCTGAGTGGCAATTGACCCACCCGGATTATCGGTACCGCCACCCACAGATAGGGAAGAAATAACCCAAGGTGTATGGCTAGTGGTTATAGGTGCTGGTGCAGAGGAAAGGATGACTGAGTCCCAGTGATAGAAATAGAACAGCTTTATTGTGCAGTCTCTGGATAATATAAAACACTTTGGCAGCAAATAGATAATCTTTATACAGACATGAGTGCTTAACTTGGTTAGTGCTGCGAAGATACTTGAAAGTATGGAATATAGTAGAGGTAGTTGTAGCCGTTCTTGTAGAGTTGAGAGTAGAGTGGAGCAGCGTAGAGGAGAGGAGTTTGTCAAGGGAGTCCCAACTCCCAACTAGTATTGTGCTCTGCCGGAACTTTTGAGAGATACTTGAGAGTGAGAGATACTTGGACCCATGTTTAGACTAATGTCTGACCACCTTCTGCCCTACAGTGTCGAGGTACTCGTCCTGGGTGAAGCAAAGTGTCTGAGACTTCCCGGGGTTACTTGCACTGCGAGGTAGAATACGTAGACCTTCTGGTAGCTTTGTTCTATCCAGGCTATTTTCTCTGTATATTAGAATACTGCTCTGCACTTTGTAGAGTGGTTCTCGGTGTGGACTGGGTTTATCCCCGACTTTCTCCCTCTTGTTGTGCCTAGCACTGCATAGTAGATACAGGAGATACACTTAAAGAACTGAGTGTCTCTGGTTGCTTCATACACGTGTGTCTCAACACCCCACTAACACACTCAAATGAACTGATTTCCTCCCACAGGGGGCTAACTAACTACTTTCCCGGGGCTGTGTGTGTGTAAAGAGCAGGGATAGGAGGAGGAAGAAAGAGTATCTCCTATAGGTCAGCACAGACCACATGGTACAATAACATGGTAATAACAGTAACCCTTTGTTAGCTAACATTCTATAAGGCCTCATTCACACGTCACTATATTTATGCGGTCCGCAATATCAGTATATCTGCAATTTCCTGTAGCGCAATCCAGAAAAACTAATCATTAGTGAATCTGTAGTGTTATCCGTATCCTCTGTATTTTTTGCGGATGTGTAAAAGTTGAAAGTACTTGTAAAAAAAAAAGAATGGTCAAAATAATGAGACCGCCTAGAACTGTGGATCTGTATTTATTGCTGGCATTACTGAGGTAATTACATTGGTAAGGTCCGTAACGTCTGCAAATAATACGGATCCCGTACACTTTTATGTGTGTTTCACTGATGCAGTTATGGTCCCCACTAGGACATCACAGATCCGCAAAATTGGTGTGTGTGTGAATAGACACATAGAAACCAACGGGATATATATTCAACCGGAATTGCGTGTATGTGTGAATAAGGCCTAACAGTGCAGTTCATCCGAGAGTGGAATCCTGCACAGGTTCTCCCTACCCAATTCCAGAAGGGATGGGGTGAATCATGGGTTAAACTGTTTTCTTAAAGGGCCCTACAGCCTATATGTTGTGTATGGTATATACTGTATTCCTATGGTCACAAAGACTCAGATCTATGCAAAGTATCGCTAAACTCAGGAGCAATCCATTCTAGGAATTGCAGAATAAAACAGGTTTTTATTCAGTAATCCAATCCAATATAGACATCTACATCTGGTAGATGATGATGATGATGATGATTATAATAATAATATATACAGGGTGATCCAAAAGTAGGTGGACAGTATGTGTAATAGGGTTATGAAGGGGGAGATTTATCAAACATGGTGTATAGTGAAACTGGCTCAGTTGCCCCTAGCAACCAATCAGATTCCACCTTTCATACCTCATAGACTCTTTGAAAAATGAAAGGTGAAATCTGATTGGTTGCTAGGGGCAACTGAGACAGTTTCACTTTACACCATGTTTAATAAATCTCCCTTATACTGTCCATATATATATATATATATATATATATATATATATATATTATAGTGTGTCTAATTTCTGACCCTGTATTCACGATATTGTTTGTTGCCCCCCAGTTCCGATGCCATCCAAGAACAGCAGCATGATGTCCTCTCTTACTGTGAATAAAGAAGGCCTAATAGGCGGCGTATCCAATCCCAATGAAGTCTTCTGTTCTGTTCCTGGACGGTTGTCTCTGCTTAGTTCCACTTCCAAATACAAGGTGACAGTGGGTGAGGTCCAGAGACGTCTGTCGCCTCCGGAGTGTCTTAATGCATCTCTGCTTGGAGGAGTACTAAGGAGGTCAGTGAGAATCACTCACCTACAATGTGACTCTTTGGTTACGTTTCATAATAAAATAGTATTTAAAGGAGTATTCCGCTCAAACATAACTTTTGCTATGTTGCTGCCCATGGTGAGACTAAGGATTCCTTCCATACTTGTTATTATCTATTCAGTCTCCTTCCCCCAGTTCTGGGCTGCTGCTTTCTACTGAAGACACTATCTGTGTGTGAGTTTTTCTCTCTGTCCCCTCTCCCTTCCCAGTCTACACACGAAAACAAGTCCCTGGCCGGCAATATCTGCAACTTTGTAGCTTCTTTGTAATGCTGGGAGGATTAATCTGAGGTCAAGTTGCTGATGAACTCACTTTGATTAACCCTCCCATTGCTGCAAATTTGCAGATAGGGACTAGTTTACAGGGAGGGGGAAGTAGGGGGAGATGGAGAGAGGCTCACAAACAGATTTTTCTGTTTTCTGCAGAAAGCAGCAGCAGCTCGGAACTGGGGGAAGGAGACTGAATAGATAATAACAAGTATGGAAGGAAATGTTAGTCTCACCATGGGCAGCAACATATGTAAAGTTATGTTTGAGCGGAATACCCCTTTAATATTGTTCATATATCTGATGTATGCAATGATCATAACAGATTTGTTTATGTACCAATGAGGCCTAAAAACAGTCATGCGGCAGCCCCAGAAATCTACACCAGCTATGAGCTGCCATCGATAGAAGAGGTGTGCAGAGCCCAGCACCTGGTGAGCCCAGCGGGTGCTCTGCCTCCTCTTGGTACACAGTCTATGATGTGACCTTCCTATATATATATATATATATATATATATATATATATATATATATATGTAGCTATAATACCAGATCCAACATATGGACAGATGTCGCCCTGTTTCTGAAACAAAACAAAAAGGAATGAAAGAAAAAAAAGACGTGTGATCCTTGACAATAACTATTTAGTTGTAAACTGAGATTTACTGCCAGATTTTTCGAGTTGTTAACAAGTCCATGTATTTTTTTGTAGGGCAAAATCAAAGAACGGCGGCCGTTGTCTGCGTGAGAGGTTGGAAAAAATCGGTTTGAATCTACCGGCAGGAAGGCGTAAAGCTGCCAATGTGACTTTACTGACATCTCTGGTGGAAGGTAAGAAACCTATGGATCCATTATAGCACCAGTATATATATATATATATATATATATATATATATATATATATATATATATATATTCTTCCCCTATGCCAACTTCTAAGCTGATTGATGACCATATTAAAGCAAAATCTTTCAAATCAACTGGTGTCAGAAAGTTATACAGATTTGTAATTTACTGCTATTTAAAAATCTCCAGTCTTCCAGTACCTATCAACTGCTGTATGTCCTGTCGGAAGTGGTGTATTCTTTCCAGTCTGACACAGTACTCTCTGCTTCCACCTCTGTCCATGTCAGGAACTGTCTAGAGCAGGAGAGGTTTTCTATGGGGATTTGCTGCTGCTCTGGGCAGTTCCTGACATGGACAGAGGTGGCAGTAAAGAGCACTGTATCAGATTGGAGAGAATACACCTCTTCCTGCAGGACATACAGCAGCTGATAAGTACTGGAAGACTGGAGATTTTTAAATAGAAGTAAATTACAAATCTGTATAACTTTCTGACACCAGTTGATTGATTAACAATAAAAAAAAAAAAAAAAAAACTTTACCGGAGTACCCCTTTAAAGTTTCTTAGCAAACTCGAATTACAAAAGCTGATTTCTTTGCTATTTCCTAGTTCTCGGTGATGGGATACTTTATTCAGTGTTGATCACTTACTTTTTAACTGAACCCTCCCAGAACTATGTGAGAAGATAGAGAGGAAGCAGTGTATGAAGATAGACAGTGTAGTGTTAATCTATCATTGTGGCACCCTGGGCGGAATATGAAAGCTGCTCAGTGGATGACACCAGTCTCCTAATCAACAGCAGAATATGTCCTCTCCTTCATTCCATTGCTATGCAAATCACAGTGCCTTGGGCTAATATGCAGAATTACTTTTCATCATGTGTTGTTGTTGGTTTGTGAGGAATAAGGAGACATAGAGGCTAAAAGTGAGAATTATACCCATGCAGTGCTCCGTATGTGAAGGAGGATTGGTGGAACCTCTGTAGATCCTTGTATCATGCCTTCACCATTGATGATGGCGACTTTATTTTATTTCTAAGAAGTTAAGGTTTTAAAATACACAATGTAAGACAAGACACTAGTACAATAAACATAAAAGGAACTCGTCACCATGAAAATTCCACCTAAGCTATCAGCATCATGTTATAGAGCTGAAGGAGCTGAGCGGATTGATATATATCTTTATGGGAAAAGATTTTCTATAAATTTACTAAATTGTCTGATGTTTCCATGCTAAGGAGTCCAGTGCATTGAGTGACCCCGCCCACTGGACTCCTTATCCCAGAATGATCAGGGATTTCAATCAACATATTACAAGTTATAATGAATCTTTTCCTACAAAGATATATATCAATCTGCTCAGCTCTTCCTGCTCTATAATATGATGGTGATAGATTAGATCACAGTGTCTTAGGGACCGGTTCCTTTTAAGTGGTTGACACATTGTCTGTGAGGGCTAATAATGTGGTGATGATGTTATTTAGAGTCACCAAAGACAAGCAGACTTTCCTGGAAAGTTTCCTCTATTAAGATAACTGTAATGAATTAGCTAAGGTTGGGGATTTATCAGTATTGTTGAGCGGTCTTGCCGAACTGTTCAGATGCAGCTACATTCTTAGAACCAAAACACCCGGCATTTGATAACTGGTGGCTGAAGAAATTGGATGCTTAGGAAAAACCTGGCTATGGTCTTTGGGTGTATCCAGGTTTTCCAGGACTCCCAAGGGCAGCATTAAAGTAGAAGTACGGCAAAAATTTTTATTAAAGTATTGTATACAAAGTTATACAAGTTACCAATATACACTTATCACGGCAAATGCTTATAAAGTGCTTTTTTCCCTGCACTTACTAGTCATCAAGGCTTCACTTCCTGGATAACATGGTGATGTCACTTCCTGGATAACATGGTGATGTCACTTCCTAAATAACATGTGATGTCACTTCCTGGATAACATGGTGATGTCCCTTCCTGGATAAAATGGTGATTTCACTTCCTGGATAACATGGTGATGTCACGACCCGACTCCGAGAGCTGTGCGGGCTGTGGCTGCTGGAGAGGATGATGGCAGGGGGACACTGAGGGACACAGGGCACTGGAGGGACACTGATCATCCCTCTGCCATCATCCTCTCCAGCAGCCACAGCCCGCACAGCTCTGGGAGTCGGGTCGTGGCATCACCATGTTATCCATGAAGTGACATCACCATGTTATCCATGAAGTGAAATCACCATGTTATCCAGGAAGTGACATCACCATGTTATCCAGGAAGTGACATCACCATGTTATCCAGGAAATGACATCACCATGTTATCCAGGAAGTGACATCACCATGTTATCCAGGAAGTGACATCACCATGTTATCCAGGAAGTGACATCACCATGTTATCCAGGAAGTGACATCACCATGTTATCCAGGAAGTGACATCACCATGTTATCCAGGAAGTGAAGCCTTGATGCAGTAGTAAGTGCAGAAAAAAAAGCACTTAATAAGCATTTCCCGTAATAAGTGTATATTGGAAATTTGTATAACTTTTGGGGGGCAATACAATACTTTAATAAAAATTTTTGCCGGATTTCTCCTTGAAATTTGTCCCCACAACGGTGTCAAATGCTGAACGTTCCATTTCGGAGAACGTTGCCAAATCTCAACAGCTCAGCACGTTCGCTCAACACTTCTTATCAGAGAAATATTAAAATATTCCACAGAATTGTTTACATTTTGGCTAATTTATTATATGGAAGACATATTGTAGGAAAATACAGAGACAACATTCATACAGATCACAGTTGTTGTTTTTTGTGGTAGTAGTGGTGGTCTGTGTGGGGTTATATAAGGTAATGGAAATGACCACAGCCAATGTAAAATAGAATCGCATAGAATAAGAATAGACATAGTGGTAGCATCTGCATTGTGATACTGACCGCCCTCTTCTCATGTACAGGCGAGGCGGTCCATCTAGCCAGGGATTTCGGCTATGTTTGTGAGACGGAGTTCCCAGCCAAAGCTGCAGCTGAATACCTGTGCCGACAACACTCCGATCCCACTGAGCTCCACACGCGGAAAAACATGCTTCTCGCTACCAAGTAAGGGTTACGTTTTATTACCACGTACAGGTTCATAGATACATCAAGAATCACCGTAGGATGAAACGTTTCATCTATATATATTGTCAGTCATATCATCTGGGCCTGAGTTTCTGTTCAAACCTTTATGCCTAGGGCAAGGTTAAGGGCCAGTTCACATGGAGTAAAATCGTCGGAATCACCCGCCTCAGTGTGACACTGTTTCTCTATGGGAGGGCTCGTGGGCCTCCGCTCTCTGTGGCTGTCCGCTTAATGAATTGACATGTCAATTCTTTGAGCGGAGGGTGACAATGGCAGAGGCCCACGAACCCTCCCATAGAGAAACAGTGTCACACTGAGGCAGGCGATTCCGACGATTTTACTCCATGTGAACTGGCCCTTACTTTGCCTTTTTGCAGTCCATTTTTTACATCCGTTTTATGCAAAAAGTTTTATGCAAAAAAAAAAACAAAAACCTGATGCATTTATGAGCGTTTTTTTTCTGTTAACTTCCATAAAAAAAGGATAAAAAAAATGCATCAAAACGTATCCGTTTTTTTTTCTCTACACAAAACATGGTCAACCACGTTTTTGTGTACGTTTTTATATATTGCAAGTCAATGTTAAAACAGATTAAAACGGATGCACCCAAATGCGTCTGTTTTTTCATCCTCTATTTACATAAAACGGATGGAAAAAAAAACAAAGAAAAAACCTAAGGCAACACTCACACGTTCTGTAATTTTGTCCGTAATTCCAGATCCACACTTAGGGACAAGTTTAGCGCCCATTGATTTAAATTGGGCTGTTCACGCTGTCCGTATATTTACACTGATCAGTCATCTGCAAAAATTGCATCCCAAAAAATTACCAGCAAGCTTTAGTACGGACCGTAATTGCGCCACAGATTGTCCCATAGGAGTCTATGAGAGCATCCTGAATTTTTGCAGATCCATTATTATTATTATTGTTATTATTATCATTATTATTATCATCAATCTGTAAGGTCCTCGGTCCTCGGCAATGCCAATCAATAGCCAGAATGGGTTAAATGCTGGAGCCCCCCCAGGCTCTTGGCCCCGCTGTCTGGTCATGTGACCTCACAGTCTGAGTTTTGCATGTTTAGGATTGTTTGGTGAGACACAAAGGCAGCAATAGGAAGTAACCAATTTATTCGGGGATTAGTGGTTTGTATCATTTTTCTGATTCCTGACTACATGTCACCCCTTCCCAAGAACACCAGAGAACATGGAGCTGAAAAAAATAACTTCCAGCCTGCTGAGTGTTACATAAAAAGTAAAAAAAAAAAGCTTTCTGAACAAAGTACAAGTTTAGGGATTTGGGTGACATTAAAGGGGTTCTTAAAAGTTTTCAAATCAACTGGTTCTAAAAAGTTATACAGAATTGTAATTTACTTCTATTTAAAATTCTCCAGTCTTCCACTACTTATCAGCTGCTGTATGTCCTGCAGGAAGTGGTGTATTCTTTCCAGTCTGACACAGTGCTCTCTGCTGCCACCTCTGTCCATGTCTGGAACTGTCCAGGAGAGGTTTTCTATGGGGATTTGCTACTGCTTTGGACAGTTCCTGGCACGGACAGAGGAGGCAGCAGAGAGCACTGTGTCAGACTGGAAAGAATACGCCACTTCCTGCAGGACATACAGCAGCTAATAAGTACTGGAAGACTAGAGATTTTTAAATAGAAGTAATTTACAAACCTATATAACATTCTGACACCAGTTGATTTGAAAGAAAAATTTCTTCCTCGGAGTACCCCTTTAAATTGATTCTCATATTCACCAATATATGTGTTAACACTGATAACATGCTATTTTCTAATTCTGAGTTTTACGTATTTTAGGCAAATTTGCAAGGAATTTTCGGACTTATTGGCCCAGGATCGTTCTCCGTTGGGAAACAGCCACCCATCGCTCATCCTGGAGCCCGGAGTCCAGAGCTGCTTGACTCACTTCAGCCTAATCACTCACGGCTTCGGCGGCCCGGCCATATGTGCCGCGCTCACCGCCTTCCAGAACTACCTACTCGAGTCTCTAAAAGGCATGGATAAGATCTTCCTGAACAGCACAGGGAATGGACACTCTGCGGGGGAGTCCAAACCTACAGAGAAGGAACTGAAACATAGGAAATAACCCCGCGGGACTTTGTAATGGCGAGGGCTTGGAAGTGAGGGAGATCTCTTGGAAACCAAGAATAAATCCCAGTGGGGAAAAGTAATCCGTGAAAGCGAAAAGATTTCACGTCCTGGAGTGATAGATACACTTTAATCGGAGGATCCACATTAAAACGAGAGATGGTGGAAGGCTACGGAAAAAAATCATAAAATCACGACTATCTGAAGGTTTTATACCTGCACCAGTCAGTAACATAAGACGCACATAGACTGTCCTATAGATGATGAAGGACTTTTCTACAAGATGACATGAAAACGGTCATCATATCACTCAGATAAAGAATAGAGATGAGCGCAACGTGAGCATGCTCGAGTCCGATTGTTCAGCATCTGAAGAAGTTGGATGCAGCCCTAGGGAGTCCTGGAAAACATGGGTAAAGCCTTAGAGGCCTATTCCACGGAGCGATAATCGGCTGAATCGGCCCGATTCGGACGATTATTACTCCGTGGAATAGAGACAACGATCAGCAGATGTTTGTGTCATCGGCTAATCGTTTATTAAGGTTCAAACTTAAAATCATCGGGCGACCGACGATCTCACAAACACCGTACATTACCTAAGCAAGTTGAAGGGCTTCTCCCGCGCTCCTTCTTCCTCCCGATCCCGCATGCAGCAGCAGCTTCGGTGCGGCCTGTCTTAGCTGACAGACCGCTCAGCCAATCAATGGCTGGGACCGCCACGGCCAGTGATTGGCTGAGCGGTCTGTCAGCTCAGCCAGGCTGCAACTAAGTTGCTGCTGCGCGCAGGACCGGGAGGAGGAAGGAGCGCAGGAGAAGACCTTGCTTAGGTAATGTATGGTGTTTAAACAAGGGCTGCAAGGACATTGGTAACGACGTCCCTGCAGCCCTCGCTAAACGATTATCGGGCCGTGGAATAGGCCCAGTAAACGAGTGCCAATCTAGTAGATCGGCGCTCGTTTACATTATTGATCGGGCCCCCATCCGCCCGTGGAATAGAACCCATAGTCTATAGGCTGTGTTATCGTTTTCCAGGACTCCCTAGGGCGGCATCTAACTCCTTCAGCCACCGCTAATCAAATGAGCATGCTCCAGCTGCACTCATCTCTAAGAACGGACAATTTATACCTACAGAATTGAAGGACACCTGACAGTGAACACAATGGAGAGGTATATACCCTCATCTACAGTATGCAGTTTGGATAGGATCTTGGTTAATTCCAGAGTCCCATTAGTAAAAAAATAAATAAATAAAAAGATGGAGGCTTAGCAAAATAACAGGGGGATGACTCCAAATATAGGAACTGCTTAAAGGGTGTCATTCCAATATAACTGGTGTGTTTGGAGTCAGACTGTGGATCGGGTACAGATCATGACTAGTTAAAGGGGAACGCCAGTTAAGAAAGATGTAACCCTGTTCAATCCCCACCCATAATCTAAGCTTGTGTCTGTCCTCCCCCTTCTCTGTCCTCCCCCTTCCTCCTGAGACCACATGGTCTTTGTCTCTTTTGTTGCCAGGCAAGCTGTAACCCTGCCCACCACTGACATCACACAGTGATTACCTGGGAAACAACAGCCTCTCCTGAGTAGTATAGGGGAAAGGAGACACTGTTGTTTTATCTCTCTCTCTAATCTATCTATGTAGATGGGGCAGCGTAGACAAGTGGGAAAGGTGTCAAACAATCAGTGCTTTATATGCTTTTTGTGAGCTTTATTTCTTTATGGGATTGCTGGAGTTCCCCTTTACTATCCCAACAATTCAAGAAGAAATAAACATTGGATGCCCCTCACTAAATTTGGGGGGATAGGGTGTAGATTTAGTCACGTCCAATTTACATTTTAGATTCTGCTCATATTGAGTGAACATTAAGCAGCAAAGTAAAAAGATTTCTTCATGTTCCCCTCCACTGCTTATTATAGTAAGGGAATGTTCATACATAGTAAAATAAAAGCTAAATACGGTCCCAATTTTGAGTGATAAACTGATAATAAAAAAAATACGGCCAGGTGCGTATTTCGCAAAAACAGGTGGTAAATGGAGCCTGTTCAGTATTTGGACAGTCATCAATTACGGACGATATTCTATGCAGTCTGAGCACTGCCGGCCAATTTCACACTAACTAACAAATTTTATTTTATTGAAAATACGGCCGTATTTTGACAGTATTTTATGTTGTGTGAACATAATATCTCATAATACCATCGTCCTCTCTCCATCAGTCAACACAGAATGTGATGGTAGATGGCAGATCAATATTTATTAACCATCATTCCCATTCATTACAATGAGGGTCACTCCCCGATCCAGAGCACGGAGATCCAAGGGCGTCTTCCATAGATGCGAGTATTTGATATCATATTTGGTTTGCTGCTTATACAAGTGTGAAACGGAAAATTATTGTGAAGGACTAATGGATTGTTGTTAGTTATATAATGAGAGCAAAAAAAGAAAAAAAAATCTAAATATTAATAAGTAATAAGTACAGTGGTATCTCGGTTCTCAAACTCTTTTTCGGCACCCAGTCTTAAAGCACAGGGATACCTCGGTGTTCAAACACATCAGAATTTAAACTTTGCTCTGTATCCAAACGTTTTTTCGAGCGTGGATGGTGGGTTGTACCTGTAGCACTGCTGATGTTTCACGTACTGTACAGTACTGTATAAGACTGCTGGAGTGCATATACAGTACAGTAGTAGTACAGGCAGTGCACCACCATCTCCCATCCTGTACTGTATAAGACTGCTGGAGTGCATATACAGTACAGTAGTAGTACAGTCAGTGCACCGCCATCTCCCATCCTGTACTGTATAAGATTGCTGGAGTGCATATACAGTACAGTAGTAGTACAGTCAGTGCACCACCATCTCCCATCCTGTACAGTACTGTATAAGACTGCTGGAGTGCATATACAGCACAGTAGTAGTACAGTCAGTGCACCACCATCTCTCATCCTGTACAGTACTGTATAAAACTACTGGAGTGCATATACAGTACAGTAGTAGTACAGGCAGTGCACCACCATCTCCCATCCTGTACTGTATAAGATTGCTGGAGTGCATATACAGTACAGTAGTAGCACAGTCAGTGCACCACCATCTCCCATCCTGTACTGTATAAGATTGCTGGAGTACATATACAGTACAGTAGTAGTACAGTCAGTGCACCACCATCTCCCATCCAATATAGTGCTGGGGTGGGAGGCACTATACCGTAAAGGATGAGTGAGGAGTTGATGACTACTGTACTATAATTGCTGTATATAATTTCTTGTATATAATGTACTGTACAGTATATAGTGCTGCTCTGTACTGTAATGAAGTGATTACAGGGGTACTCTAGCGGAAATTTTTTTTCTTTCAAATGAACTGGTTTTAGAAAGTCATTTAGAATTTGTAATTTGCTTCTATTAAAAAATCTCCAGTCTTCCAGTACTTATCAGCTGCTGTATGTCCTGCCGGAAGTGGTGTATTCTTTCCAGTTTGCCACCTCTGTCCATGTCAGGAACTGTCCAGAGCAGTAGCAAATCCCCATAGAGAACCTCTCCTGCTCTGGACAGTTCCTGACATGGACAGAGGTGGCAGCATTGTAATAAATGAGTACTGTAGGTAATTATTGGTGGGTGCTGGAACCAATTAAACACATTGACATTGTTGATATTTGCTCCGTTCCCAAACTGCCCTTCTGAACCAATGAAGTTCGAGAACCGAGGCACCACTGTGTGCCCTCTCAGACATAGCGTTAGGGTGAGGCTACTCGGTGACATAAAGATGCAATGTTGCTTTGCGTCATCACATGTAATGATTGTACGTGTAGTTGTGACATGATGGCGCTGCAACCTGACAGCCGCACAAAATCCAACTTTGACAGATGCAGCTTGCAGGTTGGATGCAACATTTACCTCCATGCAAACCATGTGTGACTGTCACCTGGGACATATTTTGTTCGCACTTCAGAGAGGAAATATAAAACAACCACCAATTACTATAACATCAGTGTTGATGATAGGATAGACAGTAAAGGGCTCGGCTATGTGAACTGTTTCCTCTAAATAACTAAATTATTACTTGAGTGTGAGTGATGTGTCCAGACGCACATATGTCTATTTAATCAGATTAATATATATGGTTATTATGGAGAGTTATAGGACGTGATGATCAGCTGCTCAGGGGAAGTACTCCGACCCTCCTGTTATTTGCTGTAGGATCTGCCCTTCCTATTGATGTCACTACCAGGAGATTATTCTTGTCTACATCGGAGCCCTCTGTGGGTTTTCCTATTTATATATGAGACTATGCCAGTTGACCTGCTGATTTGGGAGCCATCTTGGATTTATCTTTGATCACTTTCCACCCCAAACAATGGAAGTCAACAGTCCGTTGGGTTGAACATTCTCGAGATGCTGTATTTCTTCTCTGCACTTTGCATGGACGTTGGCAGACATCATCCCTCCTCACAAGTGCGGTCACCACCGGATGCGCCACTGGCGAGAACATGTCGCCGCTTTCTGCCCTAGTGAAAACAGAGACTTTTGTAAATATTTATTTATGTGTAATTAAATGGGAACATTGGAGAGATGTTCGGTGCAAGCTATTTATAAGCTGAGTGAGTTGGGGAAAGGGGGGGGGGGGCTGTGGTGGGGGGGAGGTTATTATAATTTGGGATCTTTTCCCCGCTCTTGTATCTGGGGTGTCCATGCATCCTCGACGGTTTCTTATATCACAGATGTGTCTGTTGTTGCTTAAAAAAAGACAAAAATAACACAGAAAGGAGAGAAAAATCCAGAAATTATTATTAATAAAAAAAAATTCAAAAGTCTGTCTGATCCAGTTTCTGTTTAAATGACGCCGGTTGTTACATGGTTCTTGTAAGGTTTTACATCAGTACGTGTTTCGGCACGGCATGGCTATCATGGCGCTGGTCTACTCCCGAGCACCGGTCTGGCAGGAAGCACTGGAGGCGAGCCCGCTGGCCCCCAATGTGACGACCGACCTCACCTCTGTGACTAGAGATAATCGAACCTTGTTGAACCTTCTGCATTTGATTCCCGATGCCTTACTGGTCCGTGGGGAAGGAGGAGACAGCCCGGGTACCACCTCGAATTCCAGGACACAGCTTATTACCTAGGCTAAATCCCGGAATTCCAGGCGGTACCCGGGCTGTCTCCTCCTTCCCTACGGACTGGGAAGGCATCGGGAATCAAATGCGGAAGGTTCAACAAGGTTCGAGTTCTAGAGAACCTAAGATTTTCTGTTGTTCGATCATCTCTATCTGTGATGCGGCTCCATTAGAATTGATGGTATCACAGAGGGGAGGGGGTTTTGTCACAATGGGGGGGCAGTGGGCTCACCTCCAGTGCTTCAGGCCGGATCAGTGCTCGGGAATTAACCGGCGCCGCAAGTGGGAATCAGGCAACGGTTCAAAAAAAAGGACTGCGCCATCTGCATCGCTGCTCCAGCTTCATTCTTATAAAAAAAAAACAAAGTGATGTACATAGAGGTACGTTCGCTTTAAACCTGTAACTAGTAGAAAATGAAACGGTATAGCAGGATACTTCTTCAATGTAAATTAATATAGATAAAAGTGAGAGTCCGAAGTTGATACCAGTTTCTGAAGAAGTTGGATGCAGCCCTAGGGAGTCCTGGAAAACATGGAGACAGCCAATGGCTCAGTCGCACTCATCTCTAGACAAGACCATTAGTAAACCCTAGCCATAACTGCATGCTGCCACTCTTTCCCCATTACCCTCCCAGCTTTGAGTTCCTCACTTTCTATCATACATAGGTCGGAATAGAAGATCGCTTCTCGATTTTTCTGAGATTTATTTGTACACTCTTGCACCATTGAAGGCTTGAATAGAAACCTTTTCCTCGGACTCTGAATGGGAACTCTTTCTAAGTTGCTCTTTTGGTTTATGGCTACAAACACTGATACAAAACAAGGGGAGTACACCGGTTGAATACGCCGTGACTGGGTATACTAAGGCTCTTCGTAAATCCGGCCAGCCTGAGACAGGCACGCAAATCCAGCATAGATTTTCAGCATGATCTACGCCTGCAGGCACTTTCTACACGTCTCCTCCCCTTTAGGTGCATGGGCGAATACTTAAAGATCGTCGCTCAGAGCTTGTGCTTTGTACACAAATTTTAGATTTTTTTAAGGATTCGCCTGACGCAAGCCAATGGGCTACAATTTATTCTAAAATAGCAGAAACCCAACATTTCTATGAAAAAAACTGAATAACTGAGCATAGAATTACTCTGGGAATTTAAAGGGAATCTGTCAGCACCTTTTCTGTTTCTGAGGTGCTGACATTGTGAGCAAGGTGTGTGTGTGTGTTTCCTTTATTTTTCCGGTAGCTGCTGTAGTTTTTCCACAATCCACAAGTGCCAAAGAGGAGTCATGGTGCCGCGTTCGTACCGCACTTAGTCCCGCTTCCCAACTACTTCCTCCTCCCAGCTTCACCTGAATATTCATTGCAGGCTGCACATTCTTCGCTGCGCATGCGCCTTTGACGGCAAAGGCTCCTAACGAACAATTTGCGCATGCGTCGTACAGCGTCAGAGCGGCGCAGACGCACAGTGCGCATCAGGTGTGGGCTGACCGTCCGGAATTGTTCATCGGGAGCCTTTGCCTACAACGGAGCATGCGCAGCGACAAATAACGTCGCCAGGAAGGCCGGAGCCAGCCCGCAATGAATATTCAGGTGAAGCTGGGAGGAGGAAGTAGTTGGGAGGCGGGACAAAGTGCGGCACGAACGCGGCACCATGACTCCTCTTTGGCACTTGTGCCGCAAGTTACGGATCAGATTGTGGAAAAACTACGGCATCTACCGGAAAAATAAAAGTAACACACACACTAACACACACACACCGTGCTCACAATGTCAGCACCTTAGAAGCAGAAAAGGTGCTGACAGTTTCCTTTTAAGAGATTTAGGCCACATCCAGATGCTGTCACAGAACGGCCGCTGTCTGCGGTACTGCAGTACCGGCCGGGTGAACATCACTTCATGTTAATTGGGATGTGGGCGCTTTTGAATGTTCCCCCGCTCCAATTAACCATAGACCACAATGTAGAGTACGGCCAGGAGCCATTGTCTGCAGTCTTTTTCATGCTGCCGTTGTTCCATATAGCGGACGCACAAAATAGACATGTGAGTTTTCTGTGCGACCGCATGGAATCCCGGCCATAGGGGG
Source organism: Dendropsophus ebraccatus (assembly GCF_027789765.1). Lineage (NCBI taxonomy): Eukaryota > Metazoa > Chordata > Amphibia > Anura > Hylidae > Dendropsophus > Dendropsophus ebraccatus. The sequence goes on from NC_091458.1 coordinate 151,206,649, forward strand.
AGATTTATCAAACAAGGTGTAAAGTGAAACTGTCTCAGTTGCCCCTAGCAACCAATCAGATTCCACCTTTCATTTTCCAAAGAGTCTGTGAGGAATGAAAGGTGGAATCTGATTGGTTGCTAGGGGCAACTGAGCAAGTTTTACTTTACACCATGTTTGATAAATCCCCCCCATAGTATACACTGCTGCCGTTGTTCCATAGAAAATAATGTTATTTCACACTTTCAATAAATAGCGGCCGATGTTGCAATCTGCAACAACAGACGTTATTTATCAAAAAGATACTGTGTGTGAACATAGTCTTAACCAGCAGACTTCACCAGACCTTTCATTTATTTATATATATAACTTTCAAGTCACAAAATAACTAACAGGTTATTCAGTGAACAGCAGCCGTCCAAGATAGCCTGAGTGTAAAGTACTGTATGGTTCCCGGCCGTATTTTATACTGTGGTCTATGGCTAGTTGGAGTGCGGACACACCCAATTCAAAGTGATGTCTGTCCGGACGATACTGCAGAATCTCCCGGGTGACACGTGTAAGACAGTGGCCGTTATTTGACACAGCTGTGTCAAATAATGGCCGTTGTCTTACCCTGTGTGAATATGGCTTGATACATGAAATTTTCAAGCCCTAAATCTAATAGGCTGTAAGCCCTTGAAACATTAGAAAACACTGGAGTTTCTGTGTTAAAAATCATGCTGGTTCCATTTATTATCCAGTGCTACAAAAACATGGCCCCTTTCTTTCACAGACAGCACCACTCTTGTCTGCAGTTGAGGTGCGGTTTTCAATTAAACTCCATTCACTTCAATGGAACTGAGCAGCAAAACCCCGCCCAAGCTGGAGACAAGAGTAAGGGCTGTTTCTGGAAGAAAGTGACCATGCTTTTGTAGCGCTGGATAACTCCTTTAAGGCTTACCATCACTTTTAGGCTATGTTCCCACATCGGCCATTTTTGGCCATTAACGTCCGTTAAACGAAAAGTCCGGAGGTTGATAAAAGTCGGCAGCCGTCAGGGGGGAAATTGGTTACAAGCAGTAACTTACCTCTTCTTGTGCATGCAGTGAGTGGTGGGACTGACTGCAGAGACCCCCGCAAAAAGGCATTCTTCCCCGAGTTGTTATGTCAGGACTCGACTGATGGACTGGCCGCTCAGCCAAACATTGACTGGAGCAGAATCCCGTCCCAGTCACTAACTGGCTGAGCAATCAGTCCATCAGCTGGGTTGTTACATGTCAGCTCCGGAGAACCCAGGGCTGCCGACTTTTATAATCAGTCGGACGTCTCCTTTAATTCATATTGACGGCCGCGATTGTACAAATAACGGACATCATTACGAAAGAGCGGTTGTTATTTGAACTTATAATGGCCAAAAATAAATGGTGTGTGACCATAGCCTTACTATGACAAATAACATTTCTCGTTCATAATATGGGTTTCCAATCATGTCCAATGTATCTGGTGACAATGTGACCATAATGGCTGATATTGATCATGGTCCATATTCCCCAACAAACGTCCACTAGGCCAATGTTACAATGCAAATTCAGTCAGAGTATATAAAAGGAAGTATGCTATTGTCTGTAAGGTTGCTATTATAAGGGGCGATTATCTAATCAGGCTGATATAGAGACAACGATCAACCAAGGAGCCGATCAGCTGATCGTTGTTTTTCACCAAGTTTAATAATCATTGGCCGCCAACTGCGCACCTCCTATTACATGTAGCCATGTGTGGTCGGCGGACGATGATTTTTAAACTTCGTCAGGGACAATGATCAGTCAATTGGCTCCTCGGTTAATCATTGTCTATTTGTTCAATTGAAGTGTATAAAAAATCTATACTTTACCTTTCCAGGGTCCATCTGGCTCCTCCCATTCACCGCAACCACCCCTTAAGTGACAGGCCGCTCAGCTAATCACAGGTCACAGAGCTGTCCCTTCTCAGGCAGTGATTGGTTGAGTGACCTGTCACTTGGCACCGAGGCCAGTGTTTGGCTAATCGGCCTGTAACTTCAGAGATGGGACCAGAAGTGGGAGTTGCAGCTGCTGAGACCAGGAAATCCTACAGACAAGGCCTGAGAACACCAAGGAACGTGATCAGGTAAGTATAATCTTTATTATTTTACACCAAAGCAAGGGCTGCATGGACATCATTCATGATATATATATATATATATATATATATATATATATATATATATATACAGTAGTACCTTGGTTTAAGAGTAACTTGGTTTAAGAGCATTTTGGTTTAAGAGCTCACAGTTTTTCAAAATTGTGACTTGGTTTAAGAGCATCGCTTTGGTTTAGGAGCTCCCTGTACTGGGTGGGAGGGGGAGCGGGGAGAGGGCATGGTCTGCACAGTGGGATCTACAGCCCTGTACTCTGACCCAGGATGTCTCCCTCACCTTCCAAATCATAGCAGATCCACTTCAGGCTGGGGCTTACATCAGGGGACAGGACTGTGGAGGTAATCTCTCCATAGCTGTAACCCCTCTCTCCTAGGACAGAGAGTGCTGCATGTATGTACCCACATCTGCCCTGCTCATTCCTTCCTACTCCCTGCAGTCTCTGTCAGTCCTTGTGTTTCCCATCCTCTCCATTACTGTACAGTAACTTATAATATCACAGATTCTGCTGTTTCTCATTGTTTGTTTCATTTGTTTTACATGTTATTCAGAATAATAAATCATTATTTTTGGGGTGTGGAACCAATTGTCTACATTTCTATGATTTCTTTTGGGAAAATTTGCTTTGGTGTAAGAGTGGATATGGATTACAAGCACGGCCCCGGAACGAATTATGCTCCTAATCCAAGGTACCACTGTATGTATATGTGTATATATATACATATATTTTTTTTTTTTGACACACAGCCCTTGCTGCACCATCTTTGAGCTGTGTTATAGGCTCAGTAAGCTAGCGGCGATCTAGAAGATCAGCGCTCACTTACACTGTGCATCAGGCCATGTTGTGTGTGATCCAGAAATCAATGGCATGAAGGTAGACATGAGCGAATTTACAGTAAATAATGAAATGAAGCACTTCGTTAGCTTGGCAGTCGGCATGTCAGACTCCAGACCGCTCCACTCCGGGTGCCTGGAAAAGCTGGATCCAATCCAGGGAAGCCGGACCCAGCTTTTCCAGGCACCCGGAGCGGAACGGCACAGACCGTTGAGCTAATGCTTCATTAATACTGTATTACTGTGTCTATACAACCGTCCAGGTGAGAGACAACGGCCGTATCCTAGCCCCGTACAAGCTAACCCAAGCTTTAAAGAAAACCAGAATCACAGCTTCTGCTACATAAGCTAGCACTTCCCTTTCCAATGAATTCCCATTATCGCCGAGCTTCGTGTCTTCAAATGAAGTTACAGGATACACTGAATATTTATACGCTTTTCGCTGTGCTGAAGCAGCGCTTTGTATCTTGTTGCCCACCAGACAGGCTGTAAGAGTGTGACCCCAGGTTGAGTTTGCCATGGGGGGGAAGGGACATTTGAGATTCTAACCATGCCCCAGGCACAACATATGCTTCCTCGCACCATCACCCTCCGCCCTCTGCTACTGCCAGGGCGTGAGGAGGATGGGGGGGGGGTGGGAAATGGGTAATTGTTTTATGTTTATTAATCACCTGCTGTGGATGGAAGTCAAATAATAAGTCGATAACTAATACGAAGAACTAACGTCAGATTCCTGTAACTGGAAGCAAATGAGTAGAGCGGACCCCCATCGCACACGCACCCCACATAGAGAGGGTTCAGAATCTTGGAAATTTGACAAACTATTAAAGAGAGGAAGGTCAAGTTCCCGCTTGGTAACAAAGCGAAAACCTTATGGAACTCGAGGAATGAATAACATCTCTACAGAAGGTGAATGGGATCAGATTTGTATGATAATCTGCCCCATATGGAGGCTTCACATCACTAAGCAGCACAAGATGCTTACCCAGGTTATAGACGGAGAAACATTGAACCGTGTCCTGAGTTTTTTTTTTTTCGTTTTTTTTAAATGTCCTAAGTAGAAAATCTGATAAGTATTATTCTGTTCACTTAAAGGAATATTCCCATCTCTACTAATACAGTTGTACGTGTAGGGTCCGTCAAGGTGAATATTTTGCATATACAATCAATAAGCTAACTTGCCTCTTTCTCTCCTATGGTTGACAGCGTTGTCAAGGTTACCAACCACCACTCTGCTCTAAAAGCAGTGGTCTGGAGGGATATCTGTCTAGTCCTGTGTTTTGAGACTCTTCAATGAGGCTCCACGGGCTTTTCTTATGCATATTTATGTTTCCCAGGGGGCAATGCACCTACGATTTCACTGCATTGAGCGCCTTCACTAGCATCCGGCAGTGTTATCGTTTGGCTGGTCTCCCTGAGACCAGCGATCTGTTTCTCTTATGGTGTATATATTGTTATAGTATACATATTTATTATATTATACAGTGTATGTACTCTATATCTATATATCCACAGCAGACAGACCACTGCTATTAGAGCAGAGTGGTGGTTGGTAACCTAGACAACAAGCTGTCAACAATGGGAGGGAAAGAGCTGGATATCAGGAGACGGAGACAAGTTTGATAAATGGCTGTATTATTCATAAAACTCGTATAACTATATTAGCCGAGATTACAATGCTTCTTTAAAGGAAACCAATCAACCCAATTGGGCTGATAAGGTTCCCGGGAGCGCTGTATAAAGCTCCTGCAGCAGCTGCTGCACGTACCGGCCGCAGCTGCTGCAGGAGCTTTATACCAGAGAAAAATGAGTTTTATTCCCCGGGCGCGTGACAGGCAGAGGCGGCGAGGTAGTCATCTGGAAGGCTCCACGCCCGTGTCTGGTCACCGCTCTCTGCCTGTCAGCACACTTGGAGGGCATAGTTGACAGGCAGTTAGATTTAAAATCTTAAGTTTTGACATACTTATCAGCTGCTGTATGTCCTGCAGGAAATTATGTTTTCTTTCCAGTCTGACAGTGCTCTCTGCTGCCATCTCTGTCCATGTCAGGAACTGTCCAGAGCAGCAGCACTGTGTTAGACTGAAAAGAATACAGCACTTCCTGCAGGGTATACAACAGCTGATAAGTACAGGAAGATTTGAGATTTTTAAATAGAAGTAAATTACAAATCTATATAACTTTCTATAAGATTTTTGCTGGAGTACCCCTGAGGCCACATGCCCATAAAAGATCCCACACATCTGTATACTCACTGTGCTGTACACCGGCCTGTTTGTTGACCTCCTCTGGCCGCTGCATGGACAAGCTGTTTACTTCTGCATGATCTTATTTAGCGGATCTCACTGTTCTCTCTACACGCTCAACCCTGTTACACAAGAAGATGTGCGCTGCCCCTTGTTGACTCTTCTGTTCACAATGCAGGCGTTCATGATGTTGTATACACGTGTTATTTACTCTGCTGTGTCGTTAGTGCTTACACTGCTTTGGTCATGTCAGGTTATTACATTGGCTTTTGATTATTTTCTGCCTATTATTCAATTGCTGATCCAGCCTGTACAACCCCTTCACATGTCACCATACCAAAGGTATTGTGTCCTAGGCCATCTTTAAAAGGGTACTGTCATTACCAATAAATAATGGTAAATTTGCAGGGGAGGTGATATACTACATCATTGTAATTTAATTAATTTATTCTTTTCCTGTTTTATATAGGAAAAACAATTCTATAAAATCGGCCACTAGGTGTCTCACTTACTGGAAACTGCAGTCGAGGCTCCGTCACTAAGGACATTTGGTCTTTAGTAACAGCAAAAAAAAAAAAAAAAAAAAAAGCAAATGCAGGAAGTGATGTCATTTCATGCTAAGCTCTGCACAGAGTGGCCCATGAAATGTGAATGCTGATTGGCCAGCGGCCATATGTCGTGACAGGCACCCTTTAAAGTGTCACTGTCGCTTTTTTTTTTTTTTTTGCAAAAATCAATAGTACATGCAATTTTAAGAAACTTTTTAATTGGGTTTATTAGGCAAATATGCCATTACCTGCATTCAAAAAGACTTTCCCCAGCCCCCCCCCCCTCCTCTCTCTCATTCACTGCTCATTATCAGGAAATCTCGACTCTTTTACATCAGTCGGGCCCTGTGTAACTATGGAGAGGGGGGGGGGGGAGGAGGGAGATTAGTCACCAGCAGAGAACAAAGGATTACACAGTGGGTGCTGTATGAAAGCTGGTATTCAGAGGTCAGAGAGGTCAGTGCTGACTTCAGGGGAGATAGCCCGGTGATGTAGCTGTAAATTAACTCTTTGTTGTTTTGGTGCCTCATCTCCCTCCACCCCTCCCCCCTCCATAGAGAACCATGAAGACGGGGAAGAGCTTCAAATTGCTTTTTCATGACAAAAATGCATTTTTGGCTAATAAACCCAATTACAAAGTTTCTTAAAATCGTCTGTACTATTGATTTCTGCAAAAAAATGTAAACGACAGACACTTTAAGTATACTTATTTAAAAATAATCCAGCCAAATCAGATCATTCCTTTTTCATAATCCTGCACTTTATTAGGAGACTTTATTGAAACAAGTAGAAATCAAAGTAAAAAACATGATAGACGAGGAAGGATTATACGCTGGAGGCAGGAATGGACTCCAAGTCGTGGATCCCATCCTTATCAATGACCCGCACGGTGAATGAAGGAAGGCTCAGGATAAACCGCTTCTGAAGCTGAAAGAAACAATCATAAAAAAAAAGGTGTGCGTAAGCAAGCAGCTCCTCTGAAAAGGTGTTAACATCAATTAAATGACTGTAAAAGTAGTCAGAAACTGGGGTGAAGGGCTAAAATTAGCAGCTGTTAACAGGGAATTATGCAGGTAAACACAAACATTATGACTAGGCTGGAAAGCTGCAATGGTAAGAGAAGGCTCGCAGCAACCAGGGGGTCACCTTCAATAACTAAAGAGACCGACTTAGGTTTAATAGGAAACAAAAGAATACTATACAAGGTTCTCATACTCTAGAAGCAATACATCCTACACAGCACTCACTAGTTCAACATGGCAGGAAGTGGCGTATTCTTTCCAGTCTGACACAGTGCTCTCTGCTGCCACCTCTGTCCATGTCAGGAACTGTCCAGAGCAGCAGCAAATCCCTAAAGAAAAACCTCTCTTGCTCTGGGCAGTTCCTGACATGGACAGAGGTGGCAGCAGAGAGCACGGTGTACAAGTGGAGAGAATACACCACTTCCTGCAGGACATGCAGCAGCTGTTAAGTACTGGAAGACTGGATATTTTTAAATAGGAATAAATTACAAATCTATATAACTTTCTAGTACTAGTTGATTTAATAATAAATTGTTTTCTGTGGAGTACCCCTTCAACAGATATATAATTCATGGCCAAAATGTCTGTCATGAATGGTTGCTTGGATTTACACATCTTAATCAGTAATAGAGATGAGCGAACCTGGAGCATGCTGGAATCCATCCGAACCCGAACTTTCGGCATTTGATTAGTGGTGGCTGCTGAAGTTGGATAAAGCCCTAAGGCTATGTGGAAATCATGGATATAGTCATTGGCTGTATCCATGTTTTCCAGACAACCTTAGAGCTTTATTCAAGTTCAGCAGGCACTGCTAATCAAAAACCGAACGTTCGGGTTCGGCTCGACTCGTACTAGAACCCAGTTCGCTCATCTCTAATCAGCATTTGATTACCAGTGGCTGAAGAAATTGGATGCAGCCCTAGAAAGTCCTACAGGATATGGCCTATAGCTGTACCCATGTTTTCCTAAATTCCTTAGGGCTGTTTTTGTTTTTTTCAGAAACAGCTCCTCTCCTGTCCTCAGTTTGGATGTGGTATTGCAGCTCTGTTCCACTGAAGTGACTGAAGCAGAGTTGTAATACCACACACAACCTAAGAAGAAAGGTGGTGCTGTTCCTGGATGAAAGCAGCTGCCAAATAACATGATTTACAGAATGAACAGTATGCAGCTGCTAGATTATGAGATTCCCCTCATCTCACATGGATTCTAAGCAGTTTTCTTACCTCTGCAATACATTTCTTTAGAAGTTCTATGGCCTCTTCCCGTGTGAGATCTAGAAAGGAAAAGAAAACCAAAAGTCATAGATAAAAAGGCACCTATGACACCTCTAATATACAGAGAAAAAGTAAGGTTATGTTGATGTTCCTGTAAAGTGTATTGGCACTATCACTAGGTCTACGAGGGTTATTTGGCATTATAAGGGGTTATCCAGGACTAGACACAGCGCCACTCTTGCCCCCAGTTCGTGTCTGGTACTGCACTGTTCTATTGAATTGAATAAAGCCAAGTTGTAATACCACACACAACCAAAGGACAGGGGTGGCGCTGGTTTAGAAAGAAAGCAGCTATTTGTACTACTCCTGGACAACCCCTTGAAGCACGGTCTGTTAAATATACATTTGTGGGGGGATCCAGCTCAGATATGGTACTTAGGCCCCGTTCACACGGAGCAAGAGCGGCGTAATAGTCCGCCGTGGAATGCCGCCAGCCTCCGTGTCATAATGACACTCTATGGGAGGCTCACGCACCGCAACTCTCTTCGCTGAAGAATGAAGGAGAGACACTGAGCGATGCGGCGCGAGAGTCTCCCATAGAGTGTCATTATGACACGGAGGCTGGCGGCATTCCGCGGCGGACTATTACGCCGCTCTTGCTCTGTGTAAACGGGGCCTAAGGATGTCCTGTGTGCTAAAAGGGAGATATCAGTGGGTTAAACTGTTAACCCGCTGATCGTTCCCCTGACAGTGATACTGTGCCCCAGGCACAAAGTAATGTTCTAGTAATGTTAGGACCCACCTGGAGCACAATCTTATCCACTGCATGAAGAGAGCCCGACAGGCACTTGTGGCTCTCTAGCCAATGGCTGGGGTTAGTGCAGAGCCTGGTCAAGCATGGAGCTCGACTGAGCGTGGTGCTCGGTATACAAAATGCTGATAGCAAAGATAGGTAGAAGACCAGAGTGGTAAGTATAACCCTGCACCCCCCAATAGACAACAGTCTGTTCCCCAGGGGTTTAACTTTGTAACTTGTAAAAGTTCAGGTTAACCAGGTACCCTCCACTCTGCCGAGCAGGGGGCACCTAGATAAATGCTTAAGTCTCCCATTGTTCTTAAAGTGAATGATGTACCATCAGGTACACCTCTTAGGGTCCTATTCCATGAGCCGATGGGGGCTCGATCATTAATGTAAACGAGCGGCTATCTGCTAGATCGGCGTTCATTTACTGGGCCTATTACACGGCCCGATAATTGTTTAACGAGGGCTGCAGGGACATCATTACTGATGTCCTTGCAGCCCTTGTTTAAACACCATACATTACCTATGTTGCAGGTCTTCTCCTGATCCATTCAGGTAAAAAAAAACAAAGTGATGGACCTAATAGAAAATGGGGTTCATGGGGTTCATTACACGAGTCGAGCACTTGAGCATTTTAGTGCACGCTCAACACTAGCTGGGGGAAATTTTCGGCCTAAAATGAGGAGAGGCACCTTCCCTAGGTAATAGCATGCACACCTTCACAGTCAGACTCATCACATTCCTCCACCATTCCATAATTCTACATGCGTGGCTTTGGGGCGGATGGGGAATGGTGGTGGGGGTCACTGGAGTTTACCATCAGCTTCATGCCGAGTTCTGTAGGTTTAAGGTGCTTTGTTTTTATGGAAGAGCCGCTAATAAAGTGGTCTGAACAACTTGCTAAGTAATAGGCATGCCGACAGTGGTATCGGGACACCTCTGAAATAGGAAATCAGACACTTTACCAAATAACGGAGCCCGGTAGTTCAAGGAATTGTCTGGATACGGGACCAGGAAACCCTTTAAAACACACTATTCTAATTACTCTGGAGGCTTATAATAAGAACCCATGTCCCTGACACAGACATTCATATATAGCATAACAGTGCTGTAATATAAAGCCACCAACACATCATAAAGAAGGAAATAAAACTTGGTTCCAAATAATAGTAAGAAGTAGTCGGGCAAATACATAGAAGGGGGAAGACATATCATATGATTTCAGCCATTCACGGGGTGGTTATCATTCATAAACCCTTTAAGGGTCTCGCTCCTCAGGGCAGTTTCGGAGCACTTACATAGTTCTGCCCTATAACGAATGACCTCCTACCGGTGCGACTGCACGATCCGGCAATGAAAGAGTGCTGACGAGGAGCAATGATTGATTGATAGCATGACAGAGAACGAGACCTGAGGGACTGGAGAGAGAGGGTGTAGGTGATACTAAGGTCCCAGCAGGGGGTACTCAACACCCACACCTTGCCGGGGCACAGAGTGTCATCACACTAACTTCTCAGCACTGGGATAACATGTTTGGAGGGCTGCATCGCAAAGCAACCTCTCTATACCGGCTCCACTCTGCTACCTCTAGGTCCCACGTTCCCTCAAGTGATAAAAAAATTGCTTTAAAACGAAAAATCAGGAGCGGAGAGAGAGAGAAACCATTGCCTGTGAATCCGTAATTCGCTTCCATTCTGTAAGAGATTTAGTATAAGACATGGCCGTGCTGATCGATCGCTGTATCCAGGTCGGACTTCTGCCCCATTTATTTTAATATGATGTTCAGGTCGAAATCTTTTCATGACGCACGGATGTCCAGGTCACACTAATGCAGCCCTCTCCTCCTCGCCATAACACTTACTTCTCCACCTACATGGCTGGTTGGGGGTAGGGGGTATTTTTTTTGCACCATTATCTATAGTTTTTATTAGTATCATATCGGGCAAATGGGAATTTTTTGATCGCTTTTTATTATTTTTTTCTGACACACATAGATCGATCTATCTACTTATCTGGGTCTTGTCATCACTGGGATCAGTCCCTGTCCCCATTAGGGCTCCCAATCTAAACTGGGAAAGCAAGGCGACAGTGCTGACCACCTCTGTTGCTTTCCTGTCCAGTTATATGAGAGATTTCACTGTGGCCTCTTCCAGTCATCTTCTATGACAGTCTCTTTTTTTTAGTTCCTCTAGTTTCTAACACTTAAAGGGAATGTATCTCCTATATTTTCATTTACCGATTAGAGTCGGATACTAAAACTTGTTCTTTTATTCTAATCTGTTTCTATTTTCTGACGATAAATTTTATTTATTTCACTATCTGTACATTGTTATGGGGGCTGCCATATTGCCTGGGCTGTTTTTAACAGCATTTAGTGACCTGCTTTACTGCAAGACTCGTGGCCATAGACAACAATAGACAAAAGTCTGTCCCCTTGAGATGAATGTAAAATATTACTGAGAGCCCTCTGTGACCGATAAAGAGGTCATTCCACAGGGAGATGCGATTTTTTTACATCAAAGATGGACAAGTGTGTAAGAAATGTCCACACCAACCCAAAAATTCAACGCACGGCGTCTTTCATTGTCTAAAGACATGTCAAGACTAACATTTCAAAAGGGGGGAGCCCAAAAAGTTTCACATATAACTAGTGTTGAGCTAATCAATCAAAATGTTTGGGTTTGGCAACATTATCCCAACCTGAAAGCTCAGCATTTGTTTCCCGGTAGCTGAAGAGGCTGGAGGCAGACCTAAGGATGCCAGGAAAACATGGATCCAACCTATGGCATCAAAGGTTGTGTGTTAGGTTTGGATAACGTTGCCGAACCCCAACATTTTGACAGATCCGCCCAACGCGAAACAGAACCAGTCATTAGTCGTTGCACTGTCGGCATCTTTGAGATCAGGACCATTCGTATAAATGAGGTGAGTTGTACAACCTATTAGAAACCACTGGTCATCAACATACCTGGCTTGTAGTAGCGGTCAAGGATGCTGAGCGTGAGGTAGGCTCCATAGCCGTGAGCTGCAAATGGCGCCTTTGCCAGAGCTGCGAGATAATCCATGTAATAGAGAGATGGTCCATCGTGTTCATCGTAACCAGCGAGGAGCAAGTTAACATGGTAAGGCGTCTGCAAAGACATGGAAAGATGTTATAACAAGTACAGTGACTACTGCATCATAGCAACAGAAAGGCACATAAGGGCAATGGACTGTGGCTGAGACAGTGCCCTCTTATAGGGGCCACCAGTATGCCAGGAAACCAAGAGACTGACCGCATCCCGCAGCATGCCCTAACACTGGTGCAGGTTCTTAAAGGGGAACTATCAGCAGGTTAGATGACTTGAACCCTATTGTGCACGGGACGCAGAGGAGGAAGATGGTATGTCTCTTACCTTCCTCCTCGGTGCAGTTCCCGGGTTGCTGGCAGTGTAATCCTCAGTCACTACCCCGCCCCCAGGGCGTGAACCGGCCCGCTCCTTCCAATGATAATCAATGGAGTGGGCCGTGTGACAGCGGTGGGACGGTGCTCTGGGCCAAAAGATTACAATGCTAGCAGCCTGGGAACGGCGCAGAGGAGGAAAGTAAGAAACATACCATCTTCCTCCTCAGCGGCCAGTGCACAATAGGGCGCTGGGAGGTTACATTCGTCTAATCTCCTAATAGTTCCCCTTTAAGACAGCGTATTTTGTAAACTGCTTTTAATAGCACTGGATTATTCTTTTTAGGGGGAGATTCGTGCATATTCAGCAACATATCATACATGGCCTAAAGGGGTTGTGCCGCTCCTGGAATAAGAACAGAACCGTGAAATCTATTGTTATAAAACTTGGATTACAGCTGGTATTATGCAAAAATGTCATGGAGAAAAAAAAATCAGCTCAAACCTTCAACAGTTGTCGGCCAAACACTTAAGGTACTTTAGTTGGCCACCGGTATGAGTATGGGACTCTCCCAACTTCTCACCGGCAGATGATGTCAGTGGACATAGGGGACGGTTGTGGTGCAAAAATCACTGCCTGACCCCTTTGTTCTGGGAAAGAGAAGCTGTCTGCAGGTTAGACAAATCAAATCTAACCTGCTGATATGTCGCCTTTAACACTCCACTTCCCATATGCTCAGTCATGCCGAACGTTCCTGTGTATAGGGGAGGGCGGGAGAGAGACGATGGCTGAGTGATCATTTGCCAGTCAGTAATTGAAGTTGTATGGTCACCATTAGCCATTCAATGGCTATTTCTCCCAGCACAGACATCTGCATGTCAGTTCCTGACACGGACAGTGGTGGCAGAAGAGAGCACTGTGTCAGATTGGAAAGAATACACCACTTCCTGCAGGACATACAGCAGCTGATAAGTTCTAGAACAGGGATGTCAAACGCAGGCCCTCCAGTTGTTGCAAAACTACAAGTCCCATAATGCCTGGACAGCCAAAGCTTTAGTTATGGGAATTGTAGTTTTAAAAAACAGCTGGAGGGCCTGAGTTTGACACGTCTGTCCTAGAAGACTGGAGATTTTTTTTTTTAAAGAGGAGTAAATTACAAAATCTATATAACTTAAAAACTTTATTTTTCCTTTGGAGTGCCCCTTTAAGTGGACTCACAGGCTAAAGTCAAAAGTTATGCAACCCACGAACAAAGCCGCTTTATATTTTATTCCAACAATACTTTACTATTTATCCATTATAGCGGTTGTTTCGAAATCTCCCAGGGATCGTCTGGTAACACCAAGGAACCTGTGACCATGTAAGACATGAACACGCCAGGCCGGCCATCTCTATTCTCTGGCTCGCAAAGTGTGCGGCTCACGGACACGACACGGCCAATGGACGGGGGGTCTTTGCATGGGTGTCGCAAAGATGGAAAGGATTGTTTTTTTTTATACATATGTCAGGGCCTCTTCCTGTAAGCGACCACTGACCTGTACGTTACACAGACAAAACAATATAGCACTATATCAATCCAATAGCTTAAAGTGGTCACATAAAAGAAAAAAAAAAAAGTGAAGGAAACAAGTGAAGAAGAACAAATGAATGTGAGAAAGCAGCATGGCGGTGTGTGAGCAGATGACGCTGGTCCGGTCGGCCATGGACGGAGCACATTGTGGCCGCCGCTCCTCAGCTCCTTTAATTTAATTAGCCGCTCTAACATTTATTTATGCCTACACATCCGAGCCGCAGTCACAATTAACAGGAGGAGGAATGGGGAGGAGGGGGATCTCTCAGTGTTTAAAGAGCGGGGCAGGAGATGTCTCGCTAAAGGTTTGTGCGACTCTCGAGATGCCAGCTTTCTGCATGTGTGAGAAGCTCAGGCATAAATAAAAGGGTGTGAGGCAGATTTAATTAAACCAATACATCTGTGCCGCCACCGCCGCCGCGTACCATGTCAGACTTCCTCCTGACGCGCTCGGGCACAAGGGATGAACTACTTGTTCTAAAGCAGGGACGGCAGAGACATAGGTGGCTGTCCCCTCCACATTCTATAGATCACTGCCAACACCCGGGATCAACACCCACAGCCGCAATTTACATGGTTAAGAGAAAAAAAGTACCGGAAACTATTAATAAATATAAATCTTTCCATTTTCCTTGTCCATAGGGTTGTTTTAGGCCAGCGATTTTCAACCTTTTTTGACCCGCGGGACACTTTTTATACTTAAAAAAATCCCGGGGCACACCACCAACCAAAATGGCACAAAATGGCACTAAAACAGTACATATTATACATATAGTTAATAATATAGATTCTAAATGTATTTATACTCACTCAGTGTGAAACCTGGGCCTGTTTTCTTCTCCCCCCTGTGCTTCTCTCCACCATGCTTCTCTCCACCATGCTTCTCTCCACCATGCTTCTCTCCCCCATGCTTCTCTCCCCCATGCTTCTCTCCCCACCATGCTTCTCTCCCCACCATGCTTCTCTCCCCACCATGCTTCTCTCCCCACCATGCTTCTCTCCCCACCATGCTTCTCTCCCCACCATGCTTCTCTCCCCACCATGCTTCTCTCCCCACCATGCTTCTCTCCCCACCATGCTTCTCTCCCCACCATGCTTCTCTCCCCACCATGCTTCTCTCCACCATGCTTCTCTCCACCATGCTTCTCTCCACCATGCTTCTCTCCACCATGCTTCTCTCCACCATGCTTCTCTCCACCATGCTTCTCTCCACCATGCTTCTCTCCACCATGCTTCTCTCCCTGTCTCTCCACCATACTTTTCTCCCCCCTGCTTCTCTCCGCTGTTTCTCTACCCCATCCCCAGGTTTCTCCCCCCCCCCTTCCTTCTCACCTCCTGCGAGATGGTCCCCGCTGCTGTCCGCCTCATCTACTGGCCGCCCATAGGGCCTGGACGTGCTCCTCCAATCAGCGGAGACCAGGAGCGTGGTGCGCTGCAGCGGGCCGTAGCGCACACGTTGATTGGATGTGTGCATCACGGCCCGCCGCAGCGCACCACGCAGCCGCCCACGTTGTAATCCGCCACTGATCGCTGCGCATTGCCGGGGAACAAGGGGCACCATAGTTTGGGGAACTTTCCCTGCGGCACACTGGTTGAAATTCACTGTTTTAGGCTATGCTCACATGCTGTATTAACAACGGCCGTTACTGCCTATTGCCAGAACTATTCATGATTCCGTAAGTAGCGATAAACAAAGGCCATTAGCATGGAACGGCCATTGTTTGTACAGCGTGAGAGCATAGCCTTACATTGTATTGGTAAGTTGCGTCTGTTTATAGGAAAGCTGCAATACGATAGTGGTCACACAGCTCTCCGGCCTGCTAGTTATACGATGATCCATACTGGGCTACACCCTGGCAGACTGGCCAATAACGGATACGGGAGCTGTGATCACGGCCATAATGGCTGCTTCCTTCACTCCTAGCCCTGAGAGAGTCGTCCTGGTTCTAATGTGGACGACCTAGACACCTGCAACCAATCAGATTCCACTTCTCATTCCTTCTCAGACTCTTCAGAAAATGAAAGATGGAATCTGATTGGTTGCTAGGGGCAACTGAGCCAGTTTCACTTTACACTGTTTGTAATAAATCTTCCCATATATATTATATACACACACACGCTACTAAAGTATATATACACCTGTAAGTAAATAGATGTGTAGCCCAGACGTGGCCCCCGAACTTATGCATGTTTCGGCCTCAGCCGCTCTCTCTCAAGGGGTGGTGATTGGTCCCCTCCACCCCCTTCCGGACTGACAACTAAGCCATCAAGTGTTGTCAGAACTGCAAGCGCTGGTCAGGAGTGCCTTCAGTTAAAGAGACGTTTGCAAATCCCAGGACGCCCACTCAGCCATCTGGTTACGCCCCTGTTAATAGCCCTGTACTTAGACAGCCTCTAGCAGATGTAGCATGTCAGCTCACACATACTAATATATTATATATATATATATATATATATATATATATATATATATATATATACATACACACACACTCACCGGCCACTTTATTAGGTACACCATGCTAGTAACGGGTTGGACCCCCTTTTGCCTTCAGAACTGCCTCAATTCTTGGTGGCATAGATACAACAAGGTACTGGAAGCTTCCTCAGAGATTTTGGTCCATATTGACATGATGACATCACACAGTTGCCGCAGATTTGTCGGCTGCACATCCATGATGCCAATCTCCCGTTCCACCACATCCCAAAGATGCTCTATTAGATTGAGATCTGGTGACTGTGGAGGCCATTGGAGTACAGTGAACTCATTGTCATGTTCAAGAAACCAGTCTGAGATGATTCTAGCTTTATGACATGGCGCATTATCCTGCTGAAAGTCGCCATCAGATGTTGGGTCCATTGTGGTCATAAAGGGATGGACATGGTCAGCAACAATACTCAGGTAGGCTGTGGCGTTGCAACCATGCTCAATTGGTACCAAGGGGCCCAAAGAGTGCCAAGAAAATATTCCCCACACCATGACACCACCAGCCTGAACCGTTGATACAAGGCAGGATGGATCCATGCTTTTATGTTGTTGACGCCAAATTCTGACCCTACCATCCGAATGTCGCAGCAGAAATCGAGACTCATCAGACCAGGCAACGTTTTTCCAATCTTCTACTGTCCAATTTCGATGAGCTTGTGCAAATTGTAGCCTCAGTTTCCTGTTCTTAGCTGAGCGGAGTGGCACCCGGTGTGGTCTTCTGCTGCTGTAGCCCATCTGCCTCAAAGTTGGAGGTACTGTGCGTTCAGAGATGCTCTTCTGCCTACCTTGGTTGTAACGGTTGGCTATTTGAGTCATTGTTGCCTTTCTATCAGCTGGAACCAGTCTGCCCATTCTCCTCTGACCTCTGGCATCAACAAGGCATTTCCGCCCACAGAACTGCCGCTCACTGGATGGTTTTTTTTTTTCGGACCATTCTCTGTAAACCCTAGAGATGGTTGTGCGTGAAAATCCCAGTAGATCAGCAGTTTCTGAAATACTCAGACCAGCCCTTCTGGCACCAACAACCATGCCACGTTCAAAGGCACTCACATCACCTTTCTTCCCCATACTGATGCTCGGTTTGAACTGCAGGAGATTGTCTTGACCATGTCTACATGCCTAAATGCACTGAGTTGCCGCCATGTGATTGGCTGATTAGAAATTAAGTGGTAACGTGCAGTTGGACAGGTGTACCTAATAAAGTGGCCGGTGAGATATATATATATATTATATATTATATATATACACACACACACATATACTACTGGGAAAGTTTATCAAACATGTTGTAAAGTGAAACTGGCTCAGTTGCCCCTAGCAACCAATCAGATTCCTCCTTTCAGTTTCCAAAAAGTCTGTGATGAGTGAAAGGTGGAATCTGATTGGTTGCTAGGGGCAACTGAGCCAGTTTCACTTTACATGTTCGATAAACCTTCCCAGGTGTGTGTGTGTGTGTATGTGTATCACTTCACACCATGTTTGATAAATCTCCCCCCATAGTGTGTGTGTGTGTATACATATATATATATATATATATATATATATATATATATATATAAACACACACACACGCACTTCTCTGCCGAATTTGACACAAGAACAAACTAAGATCTAAGTTAAATGTAAATTCTCATAAAGGAGTTCAATAATTCACCCCACAGTCAATGGTTGGCACCAGTTCATAAACTACAAACTAAACTAGCCCCCAAATCCCTTTAATTCCTCTCCGAATATTGAGCTGCGTTTCTGATTTAACGGAGCGTGAAATTCCACGAGTTCTCAGCTCCGGGGGGGGGGGGGGGGGGGGGGGCGTTGGTGACAAGAGACGCTAAGACGTGCCGTACGGTGAGACCGCACAGGGGTGGTGACTGACAGCGGTGAGACATCTGGCGGAAGGCAAAATAACAGTAACAAATGCGGGGAAAAGAAAGAATGGCGAGAGAACAGGAAGAAGCCAGCACAGCAGGAAGCGAGAGCAGGGCGAGTGACACACAAGGGCGGGCGCAACGGCAAAAACATTATACAGCACAGGTCAACAGTTGGCACAGCCCTAGCTCATTGCTAATACAATGTAATATGCATGGAGTTTCAGTGTGCTTGCTGCCTGTGCAGACAGGGAATAAGCTATACACTGTAATCCAGCATCATTATTAGAAGGGGGTGAGTATCAAAAATTATACATTACAAAAAACTAACAGAATCCAGCAAAAAAAAAAAAAATAATATTATATATATATATTTTTTTTTTTTTTTTTTTGCTGGATTCTGTTATGTCCACAGCATTCTGTTTGCTGGATTCTTGTCCGCAGCATATGGCTGGTCTATGTAGTATATACCATTATCACTGAACTCCTGGATGAGGGTCATATATCATATATATATATATATATATATATATATATATATAT
Organism: Dendropsophus ebraccatus; assembly: GCF_027789765.1. Taxonomy (NCBI): domain Eukaryota; kingdom Metazoa; phylum Chordata; class Amphibia; order Anura; family Hylidae; genus Dendropsophus; species Dendropsophus ebraccatus. The sequence continues at coordinate 151,225,295 of NC_091458.1, forward strand.
ATGATATATGACCCTCATCCAGGAGTTCAGTGATAATGGTATATACTACATAGACCAGCCATATGCTGCGGACAAGAATCATTGTTATAACACACAGGGTTGATGCTGTACGATAAAATCTACTACAGTCCGGGGCCCAAGGCTTCTAGTTCACGTCCTAACGTATTCGTTTCTGCCTATTTAAGCAGCACAAAGATGGATAAAGAACTCATGGATATCTGCATACTCACTCCCATTATACGCTGCCTACTAGGGTCCTATAGGAGCTTTCATAGTGATACGCAGTTAGCGCTGGAGTGTATTTTGCTGATGTTACGACTCCTCAGCGCTCAGCAGGTACTCGCTGCTTAGCACTTCTCTGTTCGGGAGTGAGATAGCAACACTGTCTCAGCTTCAGATCCCCCAGAGAGAGAGACGCGGAGGGGCTGGGGAGCGGATACCTGTGATTCTGTAACTGTGTCAGCATTGGTTAAAAAGACAAACAAACTAATGTGATAGAGGAAGGAAGCAGAGCCCAGCTCACCGAGAAGGAACGGATGGGAAAAGCGAGAACATTCGGGTATAAAACACACATACATAAAATTTTTATGCTATATATGTATATACACACATATTTAAGCAAGGAGAACATGTAAAGTTTTGTTTTTTAAACTGCAAAGTTTACAATTTTTTCCCAATTTAAAAGAAATTTTTGTGAATTTCCCCCCCTCCCCCAACTTTCCATTTTACGATCAATATTTTCAAAATCTCCCGAAATCATGAAGTTTCCATTCTGGCCACTAAGCTGTTCTGCATAGAGTAAAGGACGTTTACGCTGGCCAATTATTGCTAGAAACGCTCCCTTTACGAGGATGACCTGTAATGATAAAACGTGTGTAAAAGTCACAGCGATGGGCCGAAGAGCAGGAGAACACCCGACCCTCGGCTGAGCGCATCTTTTGGATTGTGGTGAAATGTATCGCTGTGTGAACAGGAGATGTGCAGCCGATAGCAAAAGGGAAGCTGACAGCACAGGGTTAGGCTCACACATAGTATATCCATCGGTCTTTTTGGTCTTTTTTTTTTTCCTGACAGGGCAAAATTATAACGCACAGTTTCTGTTTTTCAACCCACTCCTGGTTTTGGCAAAAAAAAAAAAAAAAAAAAAAAGACTGATGGAAATACTATGTGTAAACATATCCTAGATATGCATATATACCCATGCTGTCAGTTTTTAGATCACACATGTAGTGTATACTTACCTAATGCACTGCTGCTGTGTGATCCGGAATCCCACTCTCCTGTCCTGCGTCCTGCTCTGTCTTCAGGCCACCATCTCATCCAGAATGATTGACAGCTGGAGGAGGCAGGGGACAAAGCAGGTAGGGACAGCAAGAGAGTGGGATGCTGCAGGGATGCAGCAGCGCACTAGGTAAGTACAAACTTTATGTGTGATCTGGAAACTGTCAGCACAGATATATGTATATCCATGTTGCCAGTTTCCATAGCTGCACGAACTACACAGTGGGTAATAGGCCCCTTACAGTGACCGGTGACACCAGCATATACATAATAGAGGTACACACAATAGAGTTATTTCCCATCTAGAGTACCCCCTCCTTATGGAATAAACTCTAGAAAGGTCACTGATCACACCCAGAAGCCTTTCTCATACTGATAAGTAAAGTAAAACATAGATGATACATTTTCTTTGAGAGACTGGACAATCCTTTAAACGGTGGTGAAAGCTCATCTGTAGTTTCAAGGTGAAGCTTCACATTAACCCCTTAACACATATTCAGGTGCATGTTCCCCCTGTCACTCTACCTGATTGCTCCTGTCACTCTAGCTAATCACTCCTGTTACTGTACCCGATCTCTCCTGTCACTGTACCTGATTGTTGCTCCTGTTACCTGATCGTTATTAGATCATAAAACGAGATGAGATTTGAAAAATAGGATTTAGTTCTTAACACCAAAAAAATGGCTGAGGAATTAAGAGGTTAAAGTGGTTATCCAGAAAAAAAAAAAAACATCTTCATTCTTCCCAAAACAATGGCACACTTGTCTTAAGGTTGCGTGTGGTATTACATCAGATCTCCATGCACAAACTGGAAAAAAAAATAATGGTTTTTGAATTCCTGGATAACCCCTTTAAAAGGTAATGGCTGATACATTTGAGAAGGGGTTAAGTGTAACTTGTGTCAAGGAGACACATGGTGCCTTTCCAATATCAGTCTTTGTTTTTTTTATTAGGGGGGGGGGGTAAGTAGATATATGAAAGGTACCAGGTGTCTCCCTAATCTAACAGCAGTTTGAAATGTGTATTGCAGATGACAGATTCCCTTAAAAAAAAAAAAAAAATCACTGAAAAATGTAATGTTTCACAGGTCGAAAGTAACCGTGTGTTTTATTAAAGAGTAACTGTCATTTTAATCTCACTTCTCAGATATTGGCAACTATCAATAGTATGAGCGATTTTAGGAAACTCTTTAATATGTTTTATTAAGCAAAAGAGTTTCCTCCTGTACTCAAAAGGCTGTTCTCCCCCCCCTCCCACTTCAGAAGAAGCCGGATTTCTGTGTCCATTACGGTCTATGAAGGAGGGGAGGGGCTGAAGGGGATGAGTGAGCACGGAGAGGAGAAAAGCAGCTGTACAACATCCTGCAAACCTGCATTATAACCTCTCAATAGGTTATAATGGACTCAGCAGAACCAATCTTCACTTTGCTCCTCTGTAATGTAGACGACTTTTCCTAATATTGAACAGATAAGTAGTGGGGGGGGGGGGGGTAGGCAAACAGCTTTTTGAGCACAGAAAGAGGCTTTTTTGCTTAATAAAACCTATTACAGAGTTTCTTAAAATCGCTTCTACTAATGATTAATGCAAAAATATTTTAAGTGACAGCTACACTTTAACTCCTTAAGGACATATGCCGTATCGGTACGTCTTGGGAGCCTGTCCCTTAAGGACCAATGACATACCGGTATACCAATAGGTCTGGCAGCTTTGTGAAGCAAGCTCAGGAGCTGAGCTCCACCCACCATTAAACCCTGCAGTGCCGTGATCGCTGCATTAAGACAGTGACAGGAGCAACGCAGGATTCCGATTGGTCTAAATGACTGCCATAGGTCTCTTACCTTCCTCTGTGCTGTCAGCTCAGCAATCATTGCATACAGTCTGCCACAGGCAGGCTGTATGTAATGATCGCAGATTGCACTGATCACTGCTGTGCTCTAGCATAGCATTGATCAGAGTATGGACTATAGTAAATCAATGTAATAGTCGCCAAGGGGGACTAAAGAAGTCTTTCGAAAAATTTTAAAAAACATGACACAACCCCTCCCCGTCCGATCTACACAGATGTGATACAAATAAAATCTACACACCATGGCGCTAGAAGTGACGCCCTATACAGACCCGTACGTGAAAACGGCATTATAGGAGTCACAATAGGGCCACTGTAATCACAACTATTTGCAAAAAAAAAAATACAATTTTACTGTTAACAAAAACAGTAAAACAGTAGAAAAGCTATATAAACTGCATATCACTGTACTCAGACTGACCTATAGAATAAAAATATAATGTCAGTTTTACTGTAAGGTGCATTACACAAACACGGCCCCCCCCACCTTAAGGGTGGGGGAGGGGTTAAAGGACTTAAGGGGATAAAGGAGTTGTGACTTAGAGACTTAGGAGGTTCCGCTCTTCTATACTCCTGTATTGCTGTTGTGTACAGAGGTCGGCAGGCGGCAGCTATATCTAATGCTGTGTCAGTGACTGTCTAGTTATAACAGCAGGAACCATGAACACTATGTGATCTTTAACAATAGCTTACACCCCCCACTCCCTCCCAGGCATCACCATCTGCAGTGGCACCGAGCTGCATCTCCGGCACACAAACACATCTGCCTCTGCCAGTGTCCCCCTACTGAGCTGCCCATCTGGAACAGGTGGGGCGAGTGTCGGCATCGTAGTGACTGAGAGGGGCAACGCAGGGCTTGTATGGGAGGGGGCGGCCATGCCTATGAATAAAGCAGAGAAGAAGGAACGTGGCACCGAGTCACATCCTGCTAAACGTGTCTGCCAAAACGCCCGTTCAATTACCCTCGTTAGCGACATTAACTTTCCTTGTGTGTCACAAATGGATTTTAGCACTTGGGAGACAGGATACTTAAAAATCACAGCTTTACCTGCACCATCTGCTACTGGGGGTCATGTGACCGCCGACATTACACCGGAGGATGGGGCACTATGACTGACTATGAAGAGGAGATACTACTAGGAGAATATTACAGCTAACACCAATATAACGGGTCGGATCTTATGAATTGAAGCGGATGCGGCTGCTTTATAGGGGTCTTTTTACAGCTCACAAAGTTGTGTTTTTTTTTGTTTGTTTTTTTATAAAAAAATAACCAATTAAAGTGTTTCCAAGGTGGCCGTTCTGATAATCGGACAGCGTTGCGCACGGTTTCTTTTTTTCCAGATCTTTTTGTAACTCCTTAATAACTCACCCTACTTCTCAGGTAGTCGGCTAGGTTTCTGCGGGTGAAGTTTGCAGCCGCTGAGGGAGACAATTCGTAGCCTGCAAAAAAGACAAAAGAAACGTTTGGCTATGACTAGTGTGTTTATGGGTAAGTGTCACCAGGCGGGACAAAAATCAATCAGTGTGTATTTGCCCCTGATCACTTGCTCAGCACTTCGACTAGAGATAAGACCAACGGCAGCATGCTCGGGTCCGAACAGTCGGCATTTGATTACCCAAAGAAGTTGGATGCAGCCCTAGAAAACATGGGTGAAGCCTATGGCGGTAGGTGGACATCCTAGGGCTGCATCCTGCTTCTTTAGCCACCGGTAGAGGATGAAGGGTAGGTTTCTTGGCTTCATCCTCTGCGCCGTTTTTGTGCTATCAGGAGTTTATCTTTATCTCTTTGGGGCCCTTTTTTTTTTTTTAATTAATCCGCCCGCCCATCCTAATATCGGCAGAGCGGCTGTCCAGGGGCGGGCCAAATCAGTGCACTTAGAGGGGTAGCCCCGCCCCCAGTGCACCAAGGCAACGAATTAGCTTAAAGATTAAATTCCTATTAGCACTGAAACAATCTTAATGCTATTGAGGTGTTTTGGTGCACTGAGGAAGGCTACCCACCCCAGTGCACCGATTCAGCCCGACAGGTAGGGGCGGATTTAAAAAAAATTAAAAAAACAACTAATTAGCATAAAGCTAAACTCCTAATAGCACGGATACAGCCCAGAGGATGAAGGTAAAAAACGTACCTTACTCCTCAGCGCCCCGTGCCCTATAGGGAGATATCAGCAGGTTAGAAGCTCCTGGACCAATCACACCACTAATGTGAAAAACAGATCAATGTAAAGTTGGTCAGAGAAGTGCAAAGACTGCGCCCCAGAGCCCATAAGGAAACCTGTAATAAAAGTAGCTAGAACACAGAAAATACAGAGGCCAAGCCCTGTTCTAGAGTTTCTGCAAAATCAAGGTGGGGGGGGGGGGGTGAGACAGAAGGTCATGATAAACCAGTCGGGAGAGGTGTGAACATGGTTTAAATTCTAAAGAACATAAAAAAAACTAATTGTTTTTACATTAGTAAATCTGGTCCAATGCCTTGGGGTCACTACTTAAAAAAAAAAAAAAAAAAAAAAGTCTGAAAAAATCCTGTTTAAAAAAAAAAAAGAAAAAAGAAAAAAAAATGCAAAAGATGGTTGTATTAAAGGGATACGCTGGTGAGAATCTTCTTTCAAATCAACTGGTGTCAGAAAGTTTTAAAGATTTGTTATTTACTTCTATTTAAAAATCTAGTCTTTAAATACTTATCAGCTGCTGTATGTCCTGCGGGAAGTGGTGTATTCTTTTCAGTCTGAGACAGTGCTCTCTGCTGCCACCTCTGTCCATGTCAGGAACTGTCCAGAGCAGGAGAGGTTTTCTATGGGGATTTGCTACTTCACTAGACAATTCCTGACATGGACAGAAGAGGCCGCATATAATACACCACTTTCTCCAGGACATACAGCAGCTGATAAGTACTGGAAGACATGACATTTTTAAATAAAAGTAAATTACAAATCTATATAACTTTCTAGAACCAGTTGATTTGAAATAAGATTTTCACTGGGGTACCCCTTTAAAAGTAAATCCACTATAGTACTGGAACAACTACTGTATGTCATAGCATAACATAATGACATAATAAGGGGTAATCGATCATGGCTTCCCAGACACAACCAGATTCACTTACTCACTTGGATAAAGCCAGAACCAGCCAAGAGTTGGTCCAAGTAACAGCGTCTAACATCTTGAGTGATCTGTGCGTCTTCTGACTATTTTGTGGCCAGACCCCAAGTGATCATAAGTTTATCATCTATCCAGGCCTCCTACATTTACTTTACATCTGGGATGGGGAACCTTTGGCCTTCCAGCTGTTGCAAAACTACAATTCCCATCATGCCTGGCAGCCAAAGCTAAATCTCTGGCTGTCCAGGCATGATGGGAATTGTAGTTTTGCAACAGCTGGAGGGCCGAAGGTTCCCTATCCCTGCTTTACATGGCAGACATGGGGGCCGAGGCGTCATTCAGATGTTCGGTAGCACATTGTCCATAATTACGGACTGGGAAAGCAGCATGTGGCTGACCTGTAAGACAGGGTGATGGTTAGCTGGATCGGCCACTCACCGTTCCTCATCTTGTACAGCTGTACGTTCTTCTGGATGTATTCTGCAAACTGCACCGTGTCCCCGGCCTCTCCCACACACAACAGGAGGATCTTCTCGCTCATTTTGAACATTTTGTCGACATCTGTTGACGGAAAAAAGAATTAAAGATCTTGGTTCAACACAATAACAATGCCCCCCCCCCCAATGTCTGAGCCGAACGGGGTTGGGAGTATTGTATGCAGACAATGCCGAAGGCTAGGTTCACATTGTGGACTAGGAAGGTGTTTCAAGCTTAATCTGCGCTTAAAGTGTCACGGTCGTATTTATTCATTTTTTTTGCAGAAATCAATAGTCCAGGCGATTTTAAGAAACTTTGTAATTGGGTTTATTAGGCAAATCTGCCATTATCTGCATTCAAAAAGCCTTTCCCCAGGTCCACCCCTCCCTCCTCTCTCTCATCTACTATTCATTATCAGGCAATCTCGTCTTGTTGCATCAGACATGCCCCTGTCTATTCTATGGAGTGGGGAGGAGGAAAAAGGGAGATTAGTCGCCAGCAGAGAGCAGAGAACAAGGGATTACACTGTGGGTGCTGTGTGAAAGCCGGTATTCAGAGGTCAGAGAGGTCAGTGCAGACTTCAGAGGAGATAGCCTTGTGATGTAGCTGTAAATTAACTCTTTGTTGTCCTGTTTTGGTGCCTCATCTCCCTCCACCCCTCCCCTCTCCATAGAGAACAATGAAGACAGGGGGGAGAACTTTAATTTTATACATATTCCAACTGTAAAATATAGACAAAGCAATATCCCATTGTGTTTAATGGGATTTCCATTCTGTTCTTCACATGGCGGAATGTTCTGCTGCGGATCCGCTTTCTGCCTAAAGAATTGACATGGATTTCGCTAGACAAAATCCCATAGAAGTCATTGGGGCTTTGGATTTTTGCGCCAATTCTGCCAGAGCTGAAAAAGTGGAAATTTCAAGCAGAAAACATTCCCCTTCAATTCCTCCCCTTTTCCTCAGTGTGAACATAGTCTAGTATATACTGCAAGCCGCATCAGGGTTAGGCTACACTCATGTCCCGTAGTTTTTTAGGAGCGGATACGGTGTGGGAGTCGTCCACAATCCTCATCTGAAATCTGCATAACGCACCTGTATTACATCCCTAACCCATATTTACTGCAGATCAGCAAAAACAAAGGGGACAGTGATAATTAAAGTGAATGGACCATCAGGATGTGGATAGAACAGAGCCGACGCAGGAAAGCTGGAGCTGCGGTCATTTATTTTTTTTTTAACTGTGGCCTAATTCCCGCGTATGGGGCTGGTCTATTCCCGAGCACCGGCCGGGGGTGAAGCACTGGAGGTGGGTCCTCCCACTGGGGGCCGGCGGGCCAACCCACCTCCAGTGCTTCACCCCCAGACGATGCTCGGGAATAGACCAGCCCCATGCGCGGGAATTGGGCAACGGTTAAAAAAAAAAAAAAAAAACAAGGACCACAGCTCCAGAACACATCTGGCAAACATACTCCTATAGTTATATATACTGTATATGTATGGTGTACAGGCATCTATCACACATACACCTATAGTGATATATATACTGTATATATATGGTGTACAGGCCATCACATATACACTTATAGTGATATAATATGTAGGGTGTACAGGCCATCTATCACACATACACCTATAGTGATATATACTGTATATATATGGTGTACAGGCCATCTATCACACATACACCTATAGTGATATAATATGTATGGTGTACAGGCCATCTATCACACATACACCTATAGTGATATAATATGTATGGTGTACAGGCCATCTATCACACATACACCTATAGTGATATAATATGTATGGTGTACAGGCCATCTATCACACATACACCTATAGTGATATAATATATATGGTGTACAGGCCATCTATCACACATACAACTATAGTGATATGATATATATATATATGGTGTACAGGCCATCTAGCACACATACACTTAAAGTTATATGATATATATGGTGTACAGGCCATCTAGCACACATACACCTATAGTTATATAATATATATGGTGTACAGGCCATCTATCACACATACACTTATTGGGTACAAACACACACACCGTATACGCAGCAAATCTGCAGCAGATTTGATGCTGTGTTCAGTTATTTAGATCTAATCTGCTGCGTATTTGTTGCGTATCGCAGCAGTAAATGCGCTGAGTATACGGTGTGTGTGTTTATACCCATAGTTATATAATGTGTATGGTGTACAGGCCATTTATCACACATACACCTATAGTGATATAATATATATGGTGTACAGGCCATCTATCACACATACACCTATAGTGATATAATATATATGGTGTACAGGCCATCTATCACACATACACCTATAGTGATATAATATATATGGTGTACAGGCTATCTATCACACATACACCTATAGTGATATAATATATATGGTGTACAGGCCATCTATCACAGATACACCTATAGTGATATATACTGTATATGTATGGTGTACAGGCCATCTATCACACATACACCTATAGTGATATAATATATATGGTGTACAGGCCATCTATCACACATACACCTATAGTGATATATACTGTATATGTATGGTGTACAGGCCATCTATCACACATACACCTATAGTGATATGATATATATATATATATATGGTGTACAGGCCATCTAGCACACATACACTTATAGTTATATAATATGTATGGTGTACAGGCCATCTATCACACATACACCTATAGTGATATATACTGTATATGTATGGTGTACAGGCCATCTATCACATATACACTTATAGTTATATAATATGTATGGTGTACAGGCCCTCTATCACACATACACCTATAGTGATATAATATATATGGTGTACAGGCCCTCTATCACACATACACCTATAGTGATATAATATGTATGGTGTACAGGCCATCTATCACACATACACCTATAGTGATATAATATGTATGGTGTACAGGCCATCTATCACATATACACTTATAGTGATATAATATGTATAGTGTACAGGCCATCTATCACACATACACCTATAGTGATATAATATATTATATATATATATATATATATATATATATATATATATATATATATATATATATATATATATATATAGTGTACAGGCCATCTATCACACATACACCTATAGTGATATATACTGTATATGTATGGTGTACAGGCCATCTATCACACATACACCTATAATGATATAATATATATGGTGTACAGGCCATCTATCACACATACACCTATAGTGATATAATATATATATATATATGGTGTACAGGCCATCTATCACATATACACTTATAGTGATATAATATGTATGGTGTACAGGCCATCTATCACACATACACCTATAGTGATATAATATGTATGGTGTACAGGCCATCTATCACAGATAGAGAGGAGGTAGAGAGGAGAAGCAGTTTAGGGGATTTTGCAGATGACGAATGTAAAGAAAAGGCCGGAAGCCGAGAGCAGCTCCAGATTCTTTCACTTTCATTTCTGACTGGTTTGCAGTAACACAATGATGTGACAGATCGCACAGCGAATGGCAGCTCCACATCCCGCCTGTATACTGCTTCCTGAGCCATCACCCTCCATTACTCCATAACCCTCACACCATGCCGCCCTGTGACACTACAATCCCTATCAGCATGATGGGGGTTGTAGTTCTGCAACAGGTGAAAGGCGTTCAGGGTCCTGTTCCTCACACAGACACAGTAGTCAGGTTCCGGGTCCAGGCACACAGTCTACGTGTCCGCTGCCTTAGATGTCTAATACATGCCACATAGTGGTATCTGTCATATATAGGGATATATAGGCTGAAGCACAGGAGGCGGCCGACCCACCCTTAGTGGGAAGAAACCCCAGCCCCTCCATGACGTGACTCCATTAGAATCAATGGAACCCTATCATAGAGGGGCTAGGGTCTCGTCCCACTAGGAGTGGGTCAGCCCGCCTCCAGTGCTTCAGCCTGGGCCTGGTGGTACAGTCACTTTAACACACCGTATACTGCACAGTACACGTCTTTTTACAGGATTAATCTGGATGGAATGGTGCAGGTAACCGATGTATATGCTCCAAACAGAGGACACAGTGACTCCCGCACAGCGACGTCCTTCTCCCCCCCCCCCCCAGGTTGGCCACATTTCTCCTATGGAGCTGAGTGCGCTGGCCGCCTGGAGAGGGAGGATAACCCTGTGCAGGAGCTCTGTTTAGAGCAGGGATAATGGTCATTATGAGGGGGATCCCCGCTCCTGTAACCTTGGTGTCCATACTCCTTGATAACGGTCAGCTAAACAATAGTGATCTCCCCTGATTTTGTTCAAACACCGAGTTATTACCGCATATCCGGAGAGAAAGCGCTGCGGCAGCCATCCGCTTCCTGGCTGCGTCTCCTGACAGGACGATTCTGGAAGTCTATGAGACTGCATTGCCGGAATTAGCGGCCAGCAGGGGAATGGCTCGCACTGCCGCACCTTCTCCCCAGCTATACCTCCAGAGAAACCCACTGTGATCAAGAACTTTTGACATGTCTGATGATCTAAAGCCACATGTTTCAGTAAAGGAAGGGCGTATCATGGCCCAGTGACTGTTATATGGAGGGATCCCTGTATACTGGGATTGTTATATGGAGGGATCCCTGTATACTGGGATTGTTATATGGAGGGATCCCTGTATATACTGGGATTGTTATATGGAGGGATCCCTGGATACTGGGATTGTTATATGGAGGGATCCCTGTATATACTGGGATTGTTATATGGAGGGATCCCTGTATACTGGGATTGTTATATGGAGGGATCCCTGTATATACTGGGATTGTTATATGGAGGGGATCCCTGTATACTGAGATTGTTATATGGAGGGGATCCCTGTATATACTGGGATTGTTATATGGAGGGGATCCCTGTATATACTGGGATTGTTATATGGAGGGGATCCCTGTATATACTGGGATTGTTATATGGAGGGGATGCCTGTATATACTGGGATTGTTATATGGAGGGGATCCCTGTATATACTGGGGTTGTTATATGGAGGGGATCCCTGTATATACTGGGGTTGTTATATGGAGGGGATCCCTGTATATACTGGGATTGTTATATGGAGGGGATCCCTGTATATACTGGGATTGTTATATGGAGGGGATCCCTGTATATACTGGGATTGTTATATGGAGGGGATCCCTGTATATACTGGGATTGTTATATGGAGGGGATCCCTGTATATACTGGGATTGTTATATGGAGGGGATCCCTGTATATACTGGGATTGTTATATGGAGGGGATCCCTGTATATACTGGGATTGTTATATGGAGGGGATCCCTGTATATACTGGGATTGTTATATGGAGGGGATCCCTGTATATACTGGGATTGTTATATGGAGGGGATCCCTGTATATACTGGGATTGTTATATGGAGGGGTCCCTGTATATACTGGGATTGTTATATGGAGGGATCCCTTTATATACTGGGATTGTTATATGGAGGGATCCCTGTATATACTGGAATTGTTATATGGAGGGATCCCTGTATATACTGGGATTGTTATATGGAGGGATCCCTGTATATACTGGGATTGTTATATGGAGGGATCCCTGTATATACTGGGATTGTTATATGGAGGGATCCCTGTATATACTGGGATTGTTATATGGAGGGGATCCCTGTATATACTGGGATTGTTATATGGAGGGGATCCCTGTATATACTGGGATTGTTATATGGAGGGGATCCCTGTATATACTGGGATTGTTATATGGAGGGGATCCCTGTATATACTGGGATTGTTATATGGAGGGGATCCCTGTATATACTGGGATTGTTATATGGAGGGGATCCCTGTATATACTGGGATTGTTATATGGGGGGATCCCTGAATACTGGGATTGTTATATGGGGGGGATCCCTGTATACTAGGACTGTTATATGGAGGGGATCCATGTATATACTGGGATTGTTATATTGGGGGGATCCCTGTATATACTGGGATTGTTATATGGGGGGATCCCTGTATATACTGGGATTGTTATATGGAGGGATCCCTGTATATACTGGGATTGTTATATGGAGGGATCCCTGTATATACTGGGATTGTTATATGGAGGGATCCCTGTATATACTGGGATTGTTATATGGGGGGATCCCTGGATACTGGGATTGTTATATGGGGGGGATCCCTGTATACTAGGACTGTTATATGGAGGGGATCCATGTATATACTGGGATTGTTATATTGGGGGATCCCTGTATATACTGGGATTGTTATATGGGGGGATCCCTGTATATACTGGGATTGTTATATGGAGGGGATCCCTGTATATACTGGGATTGTTATATGGAGGGGATCCCTGTATATACTGGGATTGTTATATGGAGGGATCCCTGTATATATTGGGATTGTTATATGGAGAGATCCCTGTATACTAGGACTGTTATATGGGGGATCCCTGTATATACTGGGATTGTTATATGGAGAGATCCCTGTATATATTGGGATTGTTATATGGAGAGATCCCTGTATATATTGGGATTGTTATATGGAGAGATCCCTGTATATATTGGGATTGTTATATGGAGAGATCCCTGTATACTGGGATTGTTATATGGAGGGATCCCTGTATATACTGGGATTGTTATATGGAGAGATCCCTGTATATACTGAGATTGTTATATGGGGGGGATCCCTGTATATACTGGGATTGTTATATGGGGGGATCCCTGTATATATTGGGATTGTTATATGGAGAGATCCCTGTATATATTGGGATTGTTATATGGAGAGATCCCTGTATATACTGGGATTGTTATATGGGGGGATCCCTGTATATATTGGGATTGTTATATGGGGGATCCCTGTATATATTGGGATTGTTATATGGAGAGATCCCTGTATACTGGGACTGTTATATGGGGGGATCCCTGTATATATTGGGATTGTTATATGGGGGATCCCTGTATACTGGGACTGTTATATGGAGGGATCCCTGTGACCTGGCCTTCCCCTGTCAGGTGTACACACAATGATCTCCTATGGGATGTGATGCCGGCCACTCACCATGCTTCATCTTCACGATGCTATTGGCGCACACGGTATCCGCCGCTACCAGCACGTAGTCGCGGCCCTGGATACCGATCAGATACTCCATGTTCACACAGCTCCGGTTTCCTTGTTATCCGGTTGTCTCACTGCTCAGCCCAACCTCGGGACGTTACACAGCAAATTACCTCCAGGCCGAGACGGGTGCGCGAGAGTGTGACGTCATCAACAGCCGCCGCTCCGCCCGGAGGATGCCGGGAATTGTAGTCGTGTTGGTGATGACTGGAAACATCTCGCTCCACAGACCGGAAGTTCATCTGTGCAGCCTGGTAGTGTCCATTACTGACTATAGTCATGAATGAATAACATGAGCTGTGTATACAGGGACATGTGACAAGTGATGCATGCTATACAGTAGACATAGAGGGAGATTTATCAATCATGGTGTAAAGTGAGACTGGCTCAGTTGCCCCTAGCAACCAATCAGATTCCACCTTTCATTTTCCAAAGAGTCTGTGAGGAATGAAAGGTGGAATCTGATTGGTTGCTAGGGGCAACTGAGCCAGTCTCACTTTACACTATGTTTGATAAATCTCCCCCCTTTATTTTTACACTGGACCCCTCATGTTTTAGGGGGTACAGTGTGTGTTATAGGGAATTTCAAGGGATCTGGTGTGTATTATAATGTGCTTTGGGGAGCTGGTGTGCATTATAATGTATTTTGGGGGGTCTGGTGTGCATTATAATGTATTTTTGGGTATTTAGTGCGTATTATAATGTATTTAGGTGGGCTGGTGTGCGTTATAATGTATTTTTTGGGATCTGGTGCGTATTATAATGTATTTTGTGGGGGTCTGGTCTGTGTTATAATGTATTTTTGGGTATTTAGTGCGTATTATAATGTATTTGGGGGGTCTGGTGTGCGTTATAATGTATTTTTTGGGATCTGGTGCGTATTATAATGTATTTTGTGGGGGTCTGGTGTGTGTTATGTATTTTTAGGTATTTAGTGCGTATTATAATGTATTTGGGGGGTCTGGTATGTATTATAACATCAGAGAGCATGCTTTGGACTTTTGGCAGCTGTAGGTTTATATGGTAAAAACTGCTATAACCTGATTTGGCGATGGGGAGATTCGATTATAAGATGGTGCATTTACACAGAGAGATTTATCTGACAGATTTTGGAAGCCAAAGCCAGGAACAGACTATAAATAGGGAACAGGTCATAAAGGAAAGATTAAGATTTCACCTCTTTTCAAATCCATTTCTGGCTTTGGCTTCCAAAATCTGTCAGATAAATCTCTCTGTGTAAATGCACCCAGAGCTGTAATAATTGATCTGATTATATAATATTGTTAACCTCAGGGCTCCTCAATTAACCCAGGTCGTCCACCAACTCTGGATTAACTTTTAGGGTTTATTCACACGTCCCTATGGACAGGGAAACCCTGTAATGTAGTGCTTCTCAATTCCAGTCCTCGGGCTTCACCAACAGGTCATGTTTTGAGGATTTCCTTAGTATTTCACAGTTGATATAATTATACTTGGTGCATCAGGTATTAGCACAGGTGTCCTCTGTATGGGATATCCTCAAAACATGACCTGTTGGTGAGGCCTGAGGACTGAAATTGAGAAGCACTGGTGTAATGGACTATTATCAATATTATGCCAGGAGCGGGGAGACTCTCTGCGGCACTATAATGACTGGGTTGCCAGGCTGTGTCACTACAGAGCTGCGGAGATTGAAGGGAATCTGTCAGCTCCTGGGCCCTACCTAAGGTGCTGACAGTGTGCTGTAGCCCCCCAGTGAGCATGGTGCCTTTTTGGTAATTTTCTGTGCAGCGGATTATGTACAATCTTATGTCTCCTACTGTCACTGAGCAGTTGTTCGTGTCACACTCTGGCATGCCTCCTCCTCCCTCTTCATGAATAATCAATGCTGCCCGGCCTCCTGCTCGCTCAGCTGTCAGATTGCAGATCAGTCCTCTGTAGGCAGTTTATGTCTGAAAGAAACACTCAGGTATAATTGAATCTCTTCTCCCTAATGTGTTGGAGCTGTGGTCTAGGGGTAACTCACCTGCCAGCAGTTCTTTCGCTGGTTCGAATCCCCTGATGGAAATTAAGTAGATGTCTTTTTTTTCTTCTCATTATTGTATCATTTTTAAGGCTATGTTCACACACAGTATTTTTGCTCAGTATTTTGGTCAGTATTTTGCAACCAAAACCAGGAGTGACAGACTCCCTTTAAAAGAGTTTCCCAGTTCCCAGCACGATATTGATACATCATGCCGGATGGGGAAACATTTCGTTACAGGGCTTCCCCATCCGTAGGGTCCGTCATTTATGGGACCCGTTAATAAGCATGACATAAAAGAGCCATTTATGCCTTATGATCTATGTGCTATGCGCTAAACCCCTGTATATGATAGAATCATTGTTGTTGATATATCAGGAGCAAATATTACTACCATATAGTGAGGTAATATTAGCTCCCTAGCCCTACACATAGAAATATATTACCAGAGATACCACTACATGGCTAAATAATAATGTCACACCATGGCCGCTATCATTACCTCTAAAGACTGTATATGTGATTACATTACAGTTACATCCAGTGATTTACAGGGAGCATTGTTTTTAATCTGACTAGAGGTGTTCACTTTTCCTTTTCTTCTCCATCCGGCCATGAAGATTTCTTTCAACCATGATGTCTCTGTAGAATTTGCTTGGCCTCTGCACGTTTTTAGCACCCTCCCTACCTATTCCCCATCTCTATGCAAATTTTTCATCTACCTTGCCCTAAGCGGTAATATAACCCCTTTTGGAGCCCTACACATTAATAGTGCCCTTATGCCTAATAGTTTTTATGCCCCCTCTCTGTACCTCCATACAATCATAGTCTTATTTTGTGCCCCGAAAAGCAGATAGGTGGGCCTTCTATTTGGTAGGTAGTTATAATTCTCATATTAGATAGGTAAATCCCTCAAACTAGGTAGGTAGGCTTCCTATACTAGGTATGTAGAGGCCTCATGTTGGGTTGGCAGATACCCCTCCTTAGTTAGACCCCCATGTTAGATAGGTACACCCCTTAGGTATAGGGTATAACATTGCTGGGGGTCTGACTGCTAGAACCACCTCTGATCCCGTGAATGAGGAAGCAATTGCCCTGCAAGGAATATAGTATGCGGCCCCCCTGAAGAGCCACCCTGCAAGTGTTAGCACAGGAGTAGGGAACCTTGGCTCTCCAGCTGTTGCAAAACTACAACTCCCATCGTGCCTGGACAGCCAAAGCTTTAGTTCCTTCAGCAGCAACCTCACAGCCTGGCTGAGCGATAGCGATAGAATAGCAATGTGTGTGGTGTGTCCTGCTGACTGATATGTGTAGTGAGAGTGCTAGATGTATTTTTGAAAGTATATGTCCATTGTATTTCAAAAATTTTACTATTTCTAGAATTCTAGCCCTTTCCTCCGGGTGCCTTGCTTAGTCTGACCTCTCCCCATTCACCTGTCTGGCACGGGTGACCCCACCAGGAGTATTACTCCCGCCAGATTAGCTCATTGGATCATCAAGACACGCAAGCTCCCTCACCACGTCAAGGTGAAGGCACCATGAGGGAGCCCCTCCACCCTAGCCCGATTACCCATCCCAAACCCATAATTTACCCTTCCTTTGCTATAACCTACATAGAAATCCTTAAAACTGTGAGCCTGAGCCCTCCCGTCGGCCTTCCCATCCCAGGGCGGCCCTAGCCCCCTAATGCAGACCTGTTGCCCTATCCAGGCCCGCCCCAGCCCCCTAATGCAGACCTCCCATCGCCCTTCCGAGCCCCCTAACACGGTCCCTCCCTTCACCCTTCCCATCCCAGGCCTGCCCCAGAACCATAACGCAGACCCTCCCGTCACCCTTTCCAACCCAGGCCCGCCCCAGCCCCATAACACGGTCCCTCCCTTCACCCTTCCCAGCTCAGGCCCGCACCAGCCCTCTAAGGCGGTCCCTCCCTTCGTCCTTTCCAGCCCAGGCCTGCCCCAGAACCATAACGCAGACCCTCCCGTAGCCTTTTCCAGCCAAGGCCCGCCCTAGCCCCCTAATGGGGACCCTCCATTCACCCTCCCAAGCCCAGGCCCGCCCCAGCCTACTAACGCGGTTCCTCCCATCGCCCTTCCAAGTCCAGGCCCAACCCAGCCCGGTAATGTGGACCCTCCCATCGCCCTTCACAGCCTAGGCCCGCCCCAGCCCCCTAATGCGGACCCTTCCTTCGCCCTGCCCAGCCCTGCCACAGCCTACTAACGCAGTCCCTCCCTTCGCCTTTCCCGTCCCAGGCTTGCCCCAACCCCCTAACAGCGACCCTACCTTCACCCTTTCCAGCCCAGGCCGCCCCAGCCCCCTAACATCGACCCTCCCTTTGCCCTTCCCAGCCCAGGCCTGCCCCAGCCTACTAACAAGGTCTCTCCCATCTCCCTTGCCAGCCCAGGCCCGCTCCAACCTCCTAACGTGGATCCTCCTGTCGTCCTTCCCAGCTCTGGCCCGCCCCAATCCCCTAACACTGTCCCTCCCTTCGCCCTTCCCAGCCCTGGCCCGCCCCAGCCCCGGCCCACCCCAGCCCTCTAACATGGACTCTCCGGTCACCCTTCCCAGCCCAGGCCTGCCCCAGCCTACTAACGCGGTCCCTCCCATTGCCCTTCCCACACAGGCCCATCTCAGCCCCCTAATGCAGTCCCTCCCTTCGCCCTTGCCATCCCATGCCCGCCCAAGACCCATAACGTGCACCCTCCTAGCACCTTTCCTAGCTCAGGCCTCCTAGTAGTTATACACTAATGCCATCTCCTTACATATCATGGGCACGTATAGGGATTGTGGGGGAGATTTATTGCAGCCTTACAGTAGGCATGTCCATCACTGGCCATAGCAACCAATCACAACTCAGCTTTCATTTTACTAGATCTCATGAATATCCACCCCCTATACTTCCTAATATCCAGTCTGTATAGAGCAGCACAATCTGCCATTGAGAAGGCTGCAGACAGCCCCATATTACTCTATAAACCAAATTACAGAGCTATGTATCATGTGAGTAACGGCCATATAACACTACAGGTTACTGGCTGCTGTGTCTTGGAGATGACAGTTTTTCCTTAGATCTCCATGGCGGCCATCACTAATGTCATCTGTCTTCTGTACAGATCAGTCTTATAAATACCTGCTAGTTACATGGCCCCCTAACATGACCAGTCTCCCCCCATAATCAGAGTCCCCCTCTGCTGTCCTATGTGCAGTGCTTACCAGTAATACTTACCAGTAGATGTAATGGGATGATATACCAGGAGCTGTGCCGTCCATCAGGCGTCCGTGGCACAAACTGACTTGTTTACATCTCCAGCGATTGTGGCAGTTGGTCACCAGCCTCACCGGACAGTTCAAATCATAACATTCAGTGATTGGACAGTGACTTTTTTTTTTTTTTTTTACTGAAATAGCTTTAATAATAACCAGTTGTTTTTAACACACATACAATGTATGTTCGGCAGCTCCAGCTCCGGTGCTCTCCAATGCCAGGGCTGTATTTTATTCCCAGTCCGGCCCTGATTCACATATATGATCTGTATTAGTTTCTAGGCCAAAGGGATTAAGACTGGTAACACGCTGCCTTAAAATCTCGGAGAAACGCCAATAAAAACGCCATTGGCGTTTTTGGGGTTTTTTTTTGCAAATGAGGCCAAATGTTTGCTGGAGGTCAATGCTGGAGTTTATGATCGGCCTCACACACATGGCGCTTTTTTGGGTATGGCGTTTTTCTCATCTCTCTGGCGTTTTTGAGGCTCTGTGGAATTTTTTTCCAAAACGCAGCATGCTGAGAGGGTGGCGTTTTTTTCTCCTATAGACTTTAATGCGAATGTTGTCTCTAATACATCATTGCTGTGCGTATGGTGTTTTTTTTTTTTTTTTTTTTTCGTTTTTGATGCCTTTTGGGGTCCAGTCATGTGATGCCTTAAAGGTGTACTCTGGCAAAATAAAATTCAAGTCAGCTGGTTTCAGAAAGTTATATCGATTTTTTAATTATTTCTATTTAAAAATCTCCAGTCTTCCAGTACTTATCAGCTGCTTTATGTCCTGTGGGAACTTGTGTATTCTTTCCAGTCTGACACACTGCTGCTCTCTGCTGCCACCTCTGTCCCTGTCAGGAACTGTCCAGAGCAGCAGCAAATCCCCATAGAAAACCTCTCCTGCTCTGGACAGTTCCTGACATGGACAGAGGTGGCAGCAGAGAGCACTGTGTCAGACTGGAAAGAATACACCACTTCCTGCAGGACATGCAGCAGCGGATAAGTACTGGAAGTACTGGAGATTTTTTTTAAAATAGAAGTAATTTACAAATCAATATGATTTTTTTTAAACCAGCTGATTTGAAAGAGACAAAAAAAAAATATAAAAATCGCAGGAGTACCCCTTTAACCACAAAAAGATCATTCACACAAAGTCAAAGTCAAAAATGCATAGAAAACGCCAGACAAAAAGTGTGTGTGAGGGCACCCCTGTCCAGTGGTCAGACTTTTTTAATATACCGCTGCCCGTCCATATAAAGCAATAAGTTATCCTTAGGCCGTGTTCACACTGGATATTTATAATTATGCATAAAAGGCTCCATATTGTGTGCATCAAACCAGACATCTCATCATTATCCTACCATACATAGGGACGTATTACATGTAATGTGTATCCGTATACCATACATAGGGACGTATTACATGTAATGTGTATCCGTATACCATACATAGGGACGTATAACATGTAATGTGTATCCGTATACCATACATAGGGACGTATTACATGTAATGTGTATCCGTATACCATACATAGGGACGTATAACATGTAATGTGTATCTGTATACTGTACATAGGGATGTATTACGTGTAATGTGCTGTAATGTGTATCCGTATACCATACATAGGGACGTATTACATGTAATGTGCTGTAGTGTGAACCCGTATACCATACATAGGGACGTATTACATGTAATGTGTATCCGTATACCATACATAGGGACGTATTACATGTAATGTGTATCCGTATACCATACATAGGGACGTATTACATGTAATGTGTATCCGTATACCATACATAGGGACGTATTACATGTAATGTGTATCCGTATACCATACATAGGGACGTATTACATGTAATGTGTATCCGTATACCATACATAGGGACGTATTACATGTAATGTGCTGTAATGTGTACCCGTATACCATACATAAGGACGTATTACATGTAATGTGCTGTAATGTGTATCTATATACCATACATAGGGACTTATTACATGTAATGTGTATCCGTATACCATACATAGGGACGTATTACATGTAATGTGCTGTAATGTGTACCCGTATACCATACATAAGGACGTATTACATGTAATGTGCTGTAATGTGTACCCGTATACCATACATAGGGACGTATTACATGTAATGTGCTGTAATGTGTACCCGTATACCATACATAGGGACGTATTACATGTAATGTGCTGTAATGTGTATCCGTATACCATACATAGGGACGTATTACATGTAATGTGCTGTAATGTGTACCCGTATACCATACATAAGGACGTATTACATGTAATGTGCTGTAATGTGTATCCGTATACCATACATAGGGACGTATTACATGTAATGTGCTGTAATGTGTATCCGTATACCATACATAGGGACGTAATGTACTGTAATGTGTATCCGTATACCATTCATAGGGACGTATTACATGTAATGTTCTGTAATGTGTATCCGTATACCATACATAGGGACGTATTACATGTAACGTGCCGCACGCCGGTATCCGTATATACTATATGTAGTGTAAGAAAAGGAAGAGTTTTTCTCTCTCAGCGACGCGAGTGCGATGTGACCCTTTCGGTCGGTCTGATAAATCAATCAGATTCTGATAACACATATCCCGAGGTGACAAATGGCTCAGATGGCCGGAGACCTTCTTGTTTCACAGTCTTTAATGACCATTTTGTACAATGAGAGAATACGATAGTCCTAGAGAATTGCAGGGAGCGTCTTCTGATAGGTCTCAGGATGAGGAAGGAAGGAGGGGGACGTCTTATTGCTACTGAAGGACGTAGTCACAGAGTAGCATAAATATATGTGACAGGTCAAAGAATAAGGGTGGTATATAAGTGCGGATATGGGAGCTAAAATACATCTCATTCAGCTGTGGGGAATCTGACGTAGATGGTCACCCAGTTCTAGCTTTAGGCTATGTTCCCACACAGTGTTTTGCAACCAAAATCAGGAGTGGATTGGAAACACAGAAAGGGTATGGGGGATTTATCAAACATGGTGTAAAGTGAAACTGGCTCAGTTGCCCCTAGCAACCAATCAGATTCCACCTTTCATTTTCCAAAGAGTCTGTGAGGAATGAAAGGTGGAATCTGATTGGTTGCTAGGGGCGACTGAGCCAGTCTCACTTTACACCATGTTTGATAAATCTCCCCCTATGTTCCCACACTGTTGAAATTGAATGGATGACCCCCATTTAATGGCAAATAACATCTGGCCGCCAGTGTGACAATCTCCCCTCTAATGGAGCCACATCATAGAGGGGGTTTATCACACTGGGGGCCGGCGGGCCCACCCCTAGTGCTTGATGCCCGGCTGGTGCTTGGTAATAGACTGGCGTTGTGAGTGGGAACCAGGCCGTACAACACTGTACTATATATCCCCTGTCTATATGGGCAGCTTGTAACCTGATTCCTCAGTAAGCACATATTGCATCTTGCCTCTCGAGGATAAGTGGCTCGTACATAAGTGGCTCCTATTTGCATATTATTTATATTCAATCCTCCAGATCTAAAGCCCGTATTCAGTGTCAGACTGGCCGAGAGGACTTGAGGATCTTCCGGTGGGCCCCCAGCTTTAGATCCTGCACTAATACTGACTGACATGTCTTTCCTAACTGGTTCTTCATTGGTGGGCCCCCAGGATCATTTCCTCTGATGGGCCCCAGATACCCCAGTCCGACACTGCCCGTATTACACAGCACGATATTGAGGGGGAAGCGAGTGTCGACCTGTCAGGTCAGAGCTCGCTTCCCCCTCGTTCCCCGCTTGCTTCCTGTGCTATTGTACGTACTGACAGCGAGGGGAGCTGCATATTCAGCATGTTAGTAAGGAAGGAGTTTGGGGTTACTTTTCCTTTGTATCATCCATATACAGTTACTTATTGATTACAATGAAGATGGGATATTGATCGTTTAACAATGTGATAATTATTTATATCCAAGTGTTGCGCTTTACACCAGTAAGAACTAGGTTCTGTCTGTCAGATATAACTCCCTCTGTAAGAGACATCACAACCTTGTATGTTCACTTAGATCACACAGACTGAAAACTAGTCAGGCTTTAGATTTATTTTACAGGTGTAAACCCAGAGACCGAAATCTGGAAGCAGAAGGAAAAAGGTTCTATTGATTGACACATATTTTGGATGTGGTTACATTTCCTTCTCTGCCGACTGATATGGAAGCCCTTTATATTGTAAGTATCAGATGTTAGAGAGAAAGCATGGATTTAACATTTATATACAGTAAAACCTCTATGAACCGACCACCCAATTCTGCTCCAAAGGTGGTCTGGTCAAAGAACAAAGTATAGAAAATGCAGAATTAAGTGTCTAAGAGCACACAGTCATGTCTTTTATCATGTGTTAAAGGGAACCTGTCACTCCCGTGTCGGGGTGACAGGCTCCCGACCCCCCCGTTAGAGCCCCCTATACTTACCTAATCCCGCCGGGTCCCGCTTCTGGAGGTGGTCGGATGATGAAGATCTCAGCCGCTGCAGCCCGGCGCGCGCGCTGAGAGATGAGTCCAACACCCATAGAGAATGACAGGAGAGTCCAGCGCTCCGTCATTCTCTATGAGCGTTGGACTCATCTCTCAGCACGCGCGCCGGGCTGCAGCGGCTGAGATCTCCGTGACCCGACCATCTCCAGAAGCGGGACCCGGCGGGATTAGGTGAGTATAGGGGGCTCTAACGGGGGGTCGGGAGCCTGTCACCCCGGCACGGGGGGTGACGGGTTCCCTTTAAATGAGACAGTATTCATACAGCAAACCCTGGTATCTACTCTATACACCATTCTATTCCATCACTGGTATCAGCAATGCAGGGGGGTCCAGGTGGCTGCTGGAGCTGCTCCCCACATGGCGCCACAAGGCCACTGGGGGTGCTGTTCCTGGACTCTATGGTTTCTTCCAAGCTCAGCCACGCCTCCTCCTTCCGCTCTCCAGCCTCTCTTGTCCTGCTTGTGGGCTCTCTCCTCTTTTATCAGGGCCCTGTCTGTGCTGTCGGGCACCAAGTTTAACATGTAAATCCTGCTTCTGGTCTTTTTATGGTGGTCTTCAGTTACAAAATCTGCTCAAAAAAGAGGTGTTTGGTCGGATCGGGGGATGGTCTTCTAAAAGAGAGACATTGTCCCTAGGAAATAATGGTTAAAAACTTAGTCAGGGGATAGTTTTTGCTGACGTTTTGCTGATCTGTGCTTGCCATGTGGGTGGGGATTGCCTCAGTGGTGAGGGTGTTTTCCTGGCAATTTACTACAATTTATACCTGCTGAATTGTCGATTTCTCATCCTGCTGCACGGGCAGTCTATGAAGCCCTTGGAGTTATCTCAGCCCGGCGCTTGTTTCACATCGATCATGCGCACGGGGGGAAGGGGGGTAATGGATTACAACATTGGATCAAGGCAGGGAGAGCAGACTCAGCAGCAGAGAAGTCCCGCCTCGTTGACATTTTGTCCAAGTGACACCAAGGTTTAAACTTGTTTTCTACAAAAAGAAAACATCTATAAATCCGCAATGTGAACGTGCTTTGGACGTCACTTGTGCGATCAAGGTTAGAAAAATGCTAATGTTGCTTAAATGAGAGTGGTTTTCTCGAGGTAATTGTAAAGATATCAGCCAAAATTTACCGCTTACCTAAAATACAATATGTCACAAGAAAAACGCTCAAAATCGCTTGGATAAGTTATAGTGTCACTGTCATTTAAACTTTTTTTGAAGAAATCAATAGTACGGGCGATTTAAAAAAAACTTTGTAATTGGGTTTATCAGCCGAAAAATGCATTTTTATCATAAAAAAGCAGTTTGAAGCTCTCCCCTCTGTCTTCATTGTTCTCTATGGAGAGGGGAGGGGTGGAGGGAGATGAGGCACCAAAACAGGACAACAAAGAGTTAATTTACAGCTACATCACCGGGCTATCTCCTCTGAAGTCAGCACTGACCTCTCTGACCTCTGAATAGCAGCTTTCACACAGCTCCCACTGTGTAATCCTTTGTTCTCTGCTCTCTGCTGGCGACCAATCTCCCTCCTTCCCCCTCCCCTCTCCATAGATTACACAGGGCACGTAAAAGAGTCGAGGTTTCCTGATAATGAGCAGTGGATGAGAGAGGAGGGAGGGAGGGGGGGACCTGAGGAAAGTCTTTTTGACTGCAGATAATGGCATATTTGCCTAATAAACCCAATTACAAAGTTTCTTAAAAACGCCTGGACTATTGATTTCTGCAAAAAAAAAAAACAACAAACACAACGACACTGACACTTTAATCTTTTCATTTCAGCAATACCTATATATACGCATATTGCTGAAGCCGCGTGTGGAAGGAATGTATATACACTTTCCTACTATGAAGGGGCTATAATGTGTGCAGGGCTGCTTCAGTGCGATCAGCCCTGCACACATTAATGTCCCAGGAGCCGGAGACTTATGGAGCTGTGTATCAGGGTGGTTGGTGATCTCCTCACTAGGACGCACCCCTTAGCACAGGGTTTCCTTCCCAGAAGGTTTATCTGGCTATTCTTGTGACTGAGGCTCCACAGACCTTTTTTTTTTTTTTTTTGCGTATTTAAAATTTTTATCAATGGATCAATGGAGACTCTTGAGTACTACATTGATTTTTTTTTAATTGCTGATCTCCCTGAGCTCAGTGATTGTTGTGTTCTATTTCTTTAGTAGCAATGCTTCATGTGCCTGGCGCTGGCTGTAGAATAGTGGGTGTCAGGTGGTGGAGATGACCCAGCGCTGGCACCAAAGTGCAGACTTGAAACAGATTCCTTATGACATATAGTTTTTTTTTCGTGTTCCCCTTTCCAGCACAATTCTCTGTCTATTGTCGCCAAGTCTAACATGATTGAGACAGACAGACATTTTGGTGACAGCAATGGCCCTGGAGCAGAAGATCCCCTCCTGGATTGTGAAGGTCACAGCACATGGTACATTCCGTATCCAAACACATGCACGTGTATACTATGGGACAACATCTGGATATCGTTCTAAAATATGGCATCACCAGGATAAAAAGAGTATAAATTAAACTTTTTGTCAAATTTTTTTTTAATGGGTTTTATTGTAAACGGAATATCATAGAACAGACACTTTGCAGATAGGAGTATTCAGAGGATCTAGCAAACAGAACAGCAGGAGTTGAACCTAACTATGAAGCCGCCTGAGGCAGCAAATATAATATTGCCCATTCATCCTTTACAACAACACAAACTGGTATTACGGTTGTGCTCATTATAAATGACGGAGATTAGCACTTTATTCATTAGAAGATCATTTATCAAGAAAGCAGCCAGATATTGTTAAGATCACAAACAACCTGAAAACCAACCCCAGAACGGTGGGAATCAGAACTGGAGTGCAAGTGGAGACAGTTCTAGTTTTTAATAGAGTACTATGTCTGCACTAGCTTCTCGGTGAAAGTGGTCCCGGCAGCTCTGCCGACACGTCTCCTTTAATAAGTATGTGTATTAGCCATAACAATCTGGAACCATTCAGAACCATCTGGGGGTTACCATTCCATAAGGGTACTATTACACGAAACGATAATCGGCCGAATCGGCCCTATCCGGCCGATTATTGTACTGTGTAATAAAGACAACAATCAGCCGATGATCGTTGTCATCAGCTGATCGTTGATATAGGTTCTGACCTATAATTGTCGGGTGCCGACCGCGCACCGCTACGTGTGATAGCGGTGCACAGCCGGCGCTGACGATTAGCAAAGAAGAATACATTACCTATCCAGACTTCTTCTCCACAGGACAGGCCGCTCTGAAGCTGGAGCGCGTGGGACCCGGGGAGAAGAGGAGCCCTGCAGCCTGGACAGGTAATGTATAAAGTTTAAACAAGGGCTGCAAGGACATCGGTAACAATGTCCCTGCAGCCTTTGTAAAATGATAATCAGGCCATGTAATAGGCCCAGTAAACGAGCGCCGATCTAGCAGATCGGCGCTAGTTTACATTTATTATTGGGCCTTCATCGGCCTGTCTAATAGTACCGTAAGGCCTATTGTCAGTTTATTGAATGTTTTGATAGAATGTCATAATGCAGAGTAGATGTCAGATTATAGACAAGTTTTCTTTAAAGGGAAACCATCAGCAGGTGAGTTCAACCCTGTAACCTACCTCCTCTTTCCGGCGCAGGTCTCGTTATCTTTGTATGTCTTGTTTTCATGAAATTTCATCCAAAATAAATATATAAATTAGGTCCTTAAATGCACTGGGTGCATTTCTAGGCCCCCCCCAGTGCACCATTCAGCCCGCCCACCGCCTCCTATGGTCACGCCTACCTATGCATATTCAAGTATGCATATGCAGGTCGGACTTTTTCATGCATGTACAGTAATAGCGCCTGTATAGAGATGGACTACTGTTACTGCACATGTGCAAAAGTGATCGGCCTGGGCTGCTTATACATACTTATACTTCAATATGCATAGGTGGGTGTGACCATAGGAGATGGCAGGCAGGCTGAATGGTGCACTAGGGGGCTGAGGATTGCCCCTAGTGCATCTTAGGACCTAATTGACATCTTTCTTTAGAATGAAATTATAAGACGTACAAAGATAACAAGACCTGCGTCTGAAAGAGTAGGTAGGCGGTTACAGAGAGATATCAGTAGCAGACCGTCGCTGTCATGATCAGGCCATTTCAATATGTTGAAAGACCACGATCAGCTGACATTGTACATCTCCTATAAAAGGCTTCTGTATTTATGGTTGCATCTTCTGTGGTATCCCACCATGGGTGTTTCTACTTAGAACACCCCTCCCAAAAGCCTGGTACTTCTAAAGTGAAGTGGTGATGAAGTATTGTATAAATTTTGCCACTAGATGTCAGTAGTATGTATATTCATGTATATATGTTGCACAGCTGTAGTCATATAAGGGTTACTGTATTTTATGATTCTGTACACCAATGAGAGAGACTCTTTCCTTCTACCTATCTCTATCCTCCTTTCTTCTCGCTCTCTCTTCTCCACCATTAACAGGAGCTGTTACATACACCCTGTAGGAAGTTGTCACATGAGGAGAGGAAGTGTAGACCCAGACTTAGTTAGTTCTTTGTTTCTCTGAGGAACAGGACACACAGATCAGGTATCCCTGCTTAGTTAGCCAGGAGCTCTGCCAGGTTCCCTGTCCGGGACAAACCAGCTGTAGTGTACACTTATGGAGAACACAGAAAGTTTCCTTTCTAAAGCAACACTTCTACCTACAATGCAGTGCTAAACACCTACAGAGAGGACAAGTCAGGGATCACCCCAACCCACGCTGTGAGCATCGCCCAAGGGACCCATCAAAGCCTGGCAGGTCACCGACCATTGGGCAAAAGTATAGCCAGCCTCAAATAACTAAAAGCAGGTGTGCTCCATACCTGTGGGCTTTGTTAGGGCCCTTTTACACTGTAAGATTATCTGACAGATTATCTGCCAAAGATTTGAAGCCAAAACCAGGAATGGATTTGAAAAGAGGATAAATCTCAGGCTTTCCTTTATGACCTGGTCTCTGTTTACAGTCCATTCCTGGTTTTGGCTTCAAATCTTTGGCAGATAATCTGTCAGATAATCTTTCCGTGTAAAAGGGCCTTTAGCACTGGTGTCACGACAACCTATCACCTGGCTGAGCTATACTCCACCAACCAACCACCACAGTAGTGGCGTCACACTGTACCATCTAGCAAGTGACCGGTCGCAGCTGCTGCCCAGCGCAGTGGCCCACCACACTTCTATTTATTCTGGCGTCTTAAAGATAAATGCAAATAACTAGTCAGTATATAAGTGGAAGCAGGCCGCCAGTCACTAATAATTCCCATCTCCTGCATAGGTTTAGCCACAGCCAAGCAATTGTTTCCTATTGAATGATATTATGCGGAAGGAGTGACAGTGTCCTCTAGTGATCCTGCATTCACACATACAGTGGAGCTCCGGAATGACATTGTGTTAATAGGAGTGACTTACAGAATGCCAGACATTGCCTCCTAGTCACCTCCTCTGAAGAAGCAGCAAATCTTCCAGCTATTAGCACTGAGCTGTAAAACATTATCAATGCTGCTTCTCCATGGCAGACAAACATGTTTTGTACATTAACTAGGACCAAGAAAGTAGATTTGACCCATAATGGGAGGGATCTGAAGCCCCTTTTAGAAGGGACCATTATCGGCAAGGAGTGTTGCTAGAAACGGCCATTACACAGCAATCAGCCGAGGATCGGGAAAGTACCTGCTTCTCAGCTGATCGCATCATTTGTGCAGCTTTGAAATTTATCGCTATCGGCCGCACGTTGCCCTATGTAAACACGGTGTGTGTCCAGTGACAATATATTTCAATGGCTGCATGAACGTGGTTTCTGAAGGTTCCACAAACAAGCGCCCATCTCGCTGATATCGCCACCTTCTTGCTTCCTTGCCCAGGCTCATATCGGCCCTTGTAAAAGGATCCTTACTGGGCATTCACACACTCCGACAATGAGCTACGGAACAAAATTCAGAGTTCTCGGCATCATCAGTCATCATGATGCCAGGAGCTCTGAAATTGTTTAAAGAGGATGTACCATCAGGTACATCCTCTTTAATCTGACCCAGGGATAGAACAGCGCCGTCATGGACAAGCCGCTGCCATGGTCCCGCCCTCAGTGGGAGGGAATTCCCTCCCCTCTATGACGCGGCTTCATTAGAATTAATGGAGCCGTGTCATGCGGGGGCGGGGGATTCCGCCCACTAGGTGTGGGGCGGGCCGGCCCACCTCCTGTGCTTCAGCCCCAGCTCGGTACCCTGCATAGAACGGCGCCATACATGGGCCGCGGTTCCAAAAACGGACCGCGGCACCGGCTTGCCCGTGAGGACGCCATTCTATCCCTGGGTCAGATTAAACAGGATATACCTGATGGTAGATCCTCTTTAAATCTTCATGCTACTGTACTGACACCGTGTGTGTGTGTGTGTGCACCTAGGAGAATGTATTTGCTAAAATTTTGAATTTGTCGAGCCATGCAAGTTTTACTATATTGATTGCGATAGGAATACCCCTTCAAAGCCCTGTTGGTCTCAGCTTTATTGTCTGTCTAGTTGTACTGCTTCTTACAATTTTACTTACAACTTACAGCTTTTTAGTTTTCTCTAATTAAATATAGAATTTAATTTATACAATCAGTAAATATTTAATAAACTCGCCTTTTTTTGCCTTTTTTATGGATTTTTTTTTTATCTAGGAGGTTGAAACACAATAGTGTTATGTCATAAGGGGTATAGGATTCGTACAATTTGTGTAACTCCCGTAGAGGGTAAGGAGGGTTATATAGTGTAAATCAGGGATGGGAAACCTTCAGCCCTCCAGCTGTTGCAAAACTACAGTTCCCATCATGCCTGGACAGCCAAAGCGAAGGTGTAGCACCATTATCTAAGGTGTCTCCGTAACTAAGGATTTCCGTTAATACCGTAACTTGCAGTTCTATGCTGTTTGCCTGTATCCTGTTATTATCTATAGGAGGTATGCTAATGGAGGCCAAACACCTCAGCTGTTTTTGGACCACCTCCAGTAGCCACGAATGGTAGAGGGCCCCAGATCTTGAGATAGGTATGGATACAGGATAAATGCAGACATACTAAATTTTCCTGTGTATAAGACTACTTTTTAACCCAGGAAAATCTTCTCAAAAGTCGTTGGTCGTCTTATCCATTGGCTTATACATCGTACTGAAATACTTCAGAACCGGACTGAAGGATCTTTGGTTGCCGCATCCCTGCTGTATGGAGGGCAGAGTAAGCTGCAGGCGTCTGGGGTGTGGAAAAAAGAAATACTTTAAAATGGCGCTCTGCCCAGCAAAACACACCCCCTTTCACCCATCTGGCCGCCCTTGTATCCAACCAGTATTACTGGACCTCCTTCTCTGCCTCTCAGATTTCGCTGCTGTTTTTTTATTATTTTTTATTTGGTGTGCGTTGGAAGAGGGCTAGCCTTATACGGCCAGTGTATGCCAAATTCTATATTTTAACGGGAAAAGTTGGGGGTCATCTTATACGCTGGAAAATACGGTATACATATTGCAGGACGAGTAATGCTAAATTCCATTTTACAGCAGCTGCACCATCAGGTACATGCGCTTTATGGCCCCCGTTCACACTAAGCAAGAACATCAGAATTTCGAAATCCCGCCTTGCTCAGTGTCTTACTGTGATTGAATGAGAGGACGTGCGCTCCTCCGCAGCTGCCACTCTCCGCTCAAAGAAATGACATGTCACTTCTTTCAGGAAAGAGAGCAACGGCTGCAGAGGAGTGAGCGCCCTCTCATTCACCCAAAGTGAGATACTGAGCAAGGCGGCATTCCGCGGAGAAGCGCTCCGCCGCGGAATTCCAACGTTCTTGCTCAGTGTGAATGGGTCCAATGTGTTTGAACCACGGCCCCCAGTGTACTACCGGTGTATTATCGAGTACTGGCCCAGGCTGAAGGTGGGCCAACCCACCCCCAGTGGGAAGAAACTACCTCTCCTTTGCGACACGGCTCTATTAGAATCAATCAAGCCGCGTCATAGAGGTGCGGGGGTTTCCTCCCACTGGTGGAGGGCCGGCCCCACTCCAGTGCTGCAGCCCAGGTCGGTGCTCGGTAATAGAATGGCTCTGTACACATAAACTAGGCTGTGGTTAGAAAAAAAAAAATACACAGCACCGGTGCCGTTCTATTCACATGCAACACTTGATGGAACATTCGCTTTAAAGGGGTAGTGCGGCGGTAAAGAATTATTGGCAGAATAACACACATTACAAAGTTATACAACTTTGTAATGTATGTTACGTCTGTGAATGGCCCCCTTCCCCGTGTCCCACCACCCCCACCCGTGTACCCGGAAGTGTGGTGCGCTATACATACCTGTCACGTGCCGACTCGTCTCCGATCTTCAGTCTGCGACGTCGTCTTCGGACGGCCGGGCCGAATCCCTCCGAGCGTCCTGAGTGCCGGCCGCCCTCTTCAGCGTCATCAGATGCTCAGCCGCGATTGGCTGAGCACAGTTTGGCTCAGCCAATCGTGGCTGAGCAGCTGATGACGTGGCCGCGTCATTGGCTGCTCAGCCGCCGATGACGCTGAAAAGGGCGGCCGGCACTCAGGACGCTTGGAGGGATTCGGCCCGGTTGTCCGAAGACGACATCGCAGACTGAAGATCGGAGACGAGTCGGCACGTGACAGGTATGTATAGCGCACCACACTTCCGGGTACACCGGTGGGGGTGGTGGGACACGTGGAAGGGGGCCATTCACAGACATAACACACATTACAAAGTTGTATAACTTTGTAATGTGTGTTATTCTGTCAATAATTCTTTACCGCCGCACTACCCCTTTAAGTGAGTGCACTCAGTGAGTTGTAATGGGAAAGTAATCAGCCAGGACTTGGATTGCCTCTTCTAGCAGATCTTCTCCCTCGTTTCCTATAACACTTTGCCGTCTCTTTCTATATTTACATAAACTACTTTTAGCCTTGATATATTTCTAATCTGCACCACTTAATGATGAATTACCATATCAGACTAGGTAGGTGTTCTGTTTCAGCCGTCTTTTGCCGAAACAAAATCTCCTCTCTTCTTGTTCCATTCCCTTCCCTTAAGTTTTAATTCTGAACAGCCGGCTCCGTTCAGCCTCACTGGTTCGCCATGGCTCATAATTTGTGTTAGGATTAATTAACTAATTACCGACAAATGTCCGTTGGCGAGAGGCTGCCTCTGCATGTCAACTCCCAGTATTTAATTATTTTAATCATTTTCTTTCATCTTCACAATTTATGCTTTTGCAAGACGGTTTCGAGGCATCTTTTAATTATTATGCTGTTTTCTTTTTTTTTTTTCTAATTTTCCTGGGGTAAGATGCATATATCCTATCATATTAACCCTCCATTCTTTTTAGTTTATGTGAGAGACGTGTAAGAGATGCCCTCTACATTACATTTAGCTTCCCTTGTAAGTGAATTATTATATAGGACTGAGAGGATTCAACTTTTTAGTATTTGCCTGTATGGTATAATGTATCTATTCCATTTATGCCATTGGGTTCCACCACAGTGAAGTAACAATATGCTTCTACTACAAGTTATGTTAAAATAAAATTAGAATTTTTGATTTACAAAGCCCCCTTAACCCTTATATGACCCGGCCAATTTAAATTTTTGCATTTTTGTTTTTTCCTCCTTGTGCTTAAAAGGCCATAGCACTTGCATTTTTTCACCTAGAAACCCACATGAGCCCTTATTTTTTGCGCCACTAATTGTACTTTGCAATGACAGGCTGAATTTTTTCATAAAGTACGCTGCGAAACCAGGGAAAAATTTAAAGTGTGGTAAAATTGAAAAAAAAAAACGCATTTCTTTTATTTGGAGGGTTTTTGTTTTTATGCCGTTCGCCCTGGGGTAAAACTGACTTGTTATATATGTTCCTCAAGTCGTTACGATTACGACGATATGTAACATGTATAACTTTTATATTATCTGATGGCCGGTAAAAAATTCAAACCATTGTCAACAAATATATGTCACTTAAAACCGCTCCATTCCCCGGCTTATAGCGCTTTTATCCTTTGGTCTATGGGGCTGTGTCAGGTGTCATTTTTTTCCGCCATGATGTGTTTCTATACTTTCTATACAGTTACGTCCAGGGTCGCCTAGGGGTTAAAGAGAAACTCCAGTGAGAAGGAAAAAATAAATTGAAGTCAACTGATGTCAGAAAGTTATATAGGTTTGTAATTTACTTCTATTTAAAAATCTTCAGTCTTCCAGTATTTATCAGATGCTGTATGTCCTGCAGGAAGTGGTGTATTCTTTCCAGTCTGACACAGTGCTCTCTGCTGCCACCTCTGTCCATGTCAGGAACTGTTCAGAACAGCAGCAAATCCCCATAGAAAACCTCTTCTGCTCTGGACAGTTCCTGCCATGGACAGAGGTGGCGGCAGAGAGCAATGTGTCAGACTGGAAAGAATACACCACTTCCTGCAGGACATACAGCAGATGGTAAGTAGTGGAAGACTAAAGTTTTTTTTTTAAATAGAAGTAAACTACAAGTCTATATAACTTTCCGACCTCAGTTGATTTTAAAACTTTTTTGGTTAAAAAAAAAAAAAGCTTTTAAAAATTTGAATAAATAGAATTTCTTCAGTGTAGCCCTTTAATATATCAGATATTTGGCTAGGCGTTAGAACCGTTGTTATTGCTTCCTATGACTAACTTGAGTATGTACACCAATGGAGAACTGGAGGACCTCCAATGGTCAAATAACCAGCAAAGTTCTGACAGTTCACGATCCATGGGAAAGTGTCAGGTTGTCCTATGATTTGATGCAGTCACTTCCCAGTGCCATAAGCAGAGGTCTAAAGTGGATGAAGCAGGGGCGACAATGGTGAATGTTCTATTTATTTTTATTTTTTTCCTACGTCGGTCAAAGTAAAAGATTTTTCTGGAAATCACCTGAAATTTGTAAAATCTCTTTATGCTGGATATACATTAAATTGACCTCAGCCAAAGCTTTGAATTCTTATGGGATCAGCTGATCTAGTATGCGTTGGGGCACCCTGACAGCCCTGAAGGAATCATGCACACTGAGCAAAAGATGAGGAATAAGGGTATGTGCACACTGAGCAAAAGATGAGGAATTGGGGTATGTGCACACTGAGCAAAAGATGAGGAATTGGGGTATGTGCACACTGAGCAATTCTCGAGGAATTGAAGCAGAAAGTTTTCAGGCAGAATTCAAGCAGAGTTTAAGTCCCCCATTGACTTCTATAGGATTCCTCTAGCAGATCTACAGCAGAAAATTCTGCTCGGAAATTCTGCAGTGTGAACAACGGAGCAGAAAACCCATTGAACACAATGGGACTTTGCTCTGTACATATTTTACGGGAGGAATTTCAAGCTGAAATTCCTCTTCAATTCCTCACCTAAGGGCCCTATTCCACTGGACGATTATCGTTCAGATTATCGTTAAATCGTTCGAATCTAAACGATAATCGTTCGGTTGAAATGCAGTTAACGATTAACGACCGAACGAGAAATCGTTGATCGCTTTAAAAGACCTGGACCTATTTTTATCGTTGCTCGTTCGCAAATCGTTCGCGTTGAATAAGACATCGTTCGGTCGTTCGCAATAGATACGAATGCAATAGCGAATAAATAGCGAAGAAAAAACGATCGCAATTACAATCATAAGTAACGATTATCGTTCAATGGAAATGAGTGAACGTTTTCAGGTCTTTCGCAATAGTGGTTGTTTGAGATCGTTAATCGTTAATGATATGCAAACGATAATCGTTTGGTGTAATAGGGCCCTAATTCCTCGCCTTTTTCTCAGTGTGCACATACCCCAAAGAAGTAACATGTCACTTCTTTTGGGTATGTGCACACTGAGCAATTCTAGCGGAATTCTGCCCAAATTCCGCCATAAAAAGCGGGCGGAATCCGCACGGAATTCCGCCCGTGTAAATGTAAAATTGCTCCTTTCATAGAGAACAATGGGATTTCCGACTGCCCGTGCACACAGAGTAAATTTCTGTCTGGAATTCCGCGCGGAATCCGCGTTTCCACCCAAAGAATTGACATGTCAATTCTTTGGGCGGATTCCGCTAGCGGAATGCCATAGAAGTCTATGGGATTTTTTTTTCCGCTAGTATTTTATTTCAGCGCGTAATCCGGGCGGAAAACAAGCTGAAAACAAGCGGAATTCCACACTTCATTATAATACAAGGGTATATGCACACTGTGCAACTCTCGAGGAATTGTAGCTGAAAGATTTCTACTTGAAATTCCTCGCCTATTCTGCTCTGGCAGAATATTAGCTGAATTTGTGTGGAATTTAAGCAGAAATAGAACGGAATGCAAGCGGATTTCAAGCAGAATTTGAAGCGGAATTCCAAGTCCCATTGACTTCTATGGCATTCCGCAGGCGGAATCCGCCCAAATAATTGGCGCGTCAATTCTTTGGGTGGAAACGCGGATTCCACACGGAATTCCGGACGGAAATTTACTCTGTGTGCACGGGCAGTCGGAAATCCCATTGTTCTCTATGGAAAGGAGCAATGTTGCATTTACAGGGTATATGCACATTGAGCAATTCTTGAGGAATTGAAGCAGAAAGTTTTCAGGCAGAAATCAAGCAGAATTTAAGCCCCCCATTGACTTCTATAGGATTCCTCTAGCAGATCTACAGCAGAAAATTCTGCTCGGAAATTCTGCAGTGTGAACAACAGAGCAGAAAACCCATTGAACATAATGGGACTTTGCTCTGTACATATTTTACGAGAGGAATTTCAAGCTGAAATTCCTCTTCAATTCCTCACCTAATTCCTCGCCTTTTCCTCAGTGTGCACATACCCACACGGGCGGAATTCCGCCCACATTCCGCCCACTTTTTATGGCGGAATTTGGGCAAAATTCTGCTAGAATTGCTCAGTGTGCACATACCCTTAATTCTGCTCTGGCAGAATTTGAGCGGAATCCGCGCGGAAATCAAGCGGAATTACCAGCAGAATTCAAACCCCATTGACTTCTATAGGATTCCTCTAGCGGAATCTGCCCAAAGAATTGACATGTACATTCTTTGGGCGGAATGCGGATTCTGCGCGGAATCCGTGCGGAATTCCGGACAGAAATTTACTCTGTGTGCACGGGCAGTAGGAAATCCCATTGTTCTCTATGGAAGGAGCAATGTAGCATTTACACGGGCGGAATTCCACGCGGATTCCGCCCGCTTTTTATGGCGGAATTCGGGCAGAATTCCGCTACAATTGCTCAGTGTGCACATAGCCTAACAGCAGACAACGAATGAAGGCTCAAGCATGTTGGAGTCTTTGTTCCTTAGGAGATAAGCGACTGCCAGAAGTATCTGGCAGCCACTTATTTTCCATTTCCTATTGGAATAAACATACACCTTCAATAACATTGCCCAGACTAAAGTCTAAGGTGTATTGGGACCTTTGGACTGGAAACTTTTTTATAAAGGTAAATGTACTTTATAAAAGGTAAAAAAAAAATTGTACTCACTTTCCCAGATCCTTAGCGGCCAGCATTCTAGTGGTCCCCTGCTCAGCCAATTACTGGCCAAGATTGGACACTACTGCAGCCAGTGATTGGCAGCCAGTGAGTGGGCACTTTCTTCTGTTGACACTAATCATTTTAAATCTTTGCGTTACTGTACTGACACAGTTGCGTGGCTGTGTCAGCACCTCTTCTGTGCACAGAATGTAATCATGGCTGGTGGATGCCCCCTAAGGCAATGTTCACACAACGTATCTTTTCGTAAAAGTACGGCCGTTGTTGCAATCGGCAACAACGGCCATACTTTTTACAAAAAGACACGTTGCCTAGTCCTCTATGGAATCCCAGCCGGAACGTATACACATAGTATTTGCTCCGGCCGGGATCTCTCGCGGCGCCATAGAAAACTGACATGTCAGTGCACACTGTGAAGCGAGCAGCTCCGGACGTACGCTCCATAGTGTGCAGTGGAGAGTTCTGATGTGGGCACGCACGGATGCGCCCGCATCACAACTCTTCGGCTGCAAACATCATCCGGCCGGTCTCTTACGATGTGTGAACATAGCCTAAACATGTAAAATAAGTGGTATTGCCCTTTAATATAATAGCTGAAGAACATTAGTGTCTCCGAAATAAAAACCTAGCCCGAAAGTAAGACCTAAGCCAAGAATAAGGGTAGTGTCTAAATCCCATACCGCAAAGGGACCTCACTGGGTGCGCGCACACAGCTCCCAGGCAAGCCCCGCCCCGGCCGGATATCATTGGCTGCTCCACTCCGGGCTTCCTATCAGTTAAAATCAGACCCTGCCGGACCCCCGACCCTAATCCGAGCGTTTAGTATTAGGGTTAGGGTTGGGGGTCGGATTAGGGTTACGTCCCACTGATTCTCATGTCTAACCCTCCCCACAGCCCCAACCCTAACCCTCCTGATTAGCACCAACCCCGAGGGTTAGGGTTAGGGTTGTTGTGAGGGAAGGGGATAGTTAGATGATTTTAAGAACTACAAAGTGGGGGAGGTATACAGTATGGGGGAAGAACTATGGGGGGTTTATATAATATAGGGGAAGAATTACGGAGGGGGGGGGATATAGTATGAGGACTACCTGTGGGGGAGGGGATGTATACAGTATGGGGACTACCTGTGGGGGAGGGGAGGTATACAGTATGGGGGAAGAACTACAAAGGGGGGGAGGTATACAGTATGGGGGAAGAACTATGGGGGGTTTATATAGTATAGGGGAAGAATTACGGGGGGGGGGGGGATATATAGTATGAGGACTACCTGTGGGGGAGGGGATGTATACAGTATGGGGACTACCGGTGGGGGAGGGGAGGTATACAGTATGGGGGAAGAACTACAAAGGGGGGGAGGTATACAGTATGGGGGAAGAACTATGGGGGGTTTATATAGTATAGGGGAAGAATTACGGGGGGGGGGATATATAGTATGAGGACTACCTGTGGGGGAGGGGAAGTATACAGTATGGGGGAAGAACTATGGAGGGGGGGTGTATACAGTATGGAGGAAGAACTACAGAGGGGGGAAGGAGGTATACAGTATGGGGGAAGAACTACAAAAGGGGGGGAGAGGTATACAGTATGGGGGAAGAACTACAAAGGGGGGAGGTATACAGTATGGGGGAAGAACTATGAGGGGTTTATATGGTATGGGGGAAGAATTACGGGGGGGGGGGGGGGATATAGTAATAGGACTACCTGTGGGGGAGGTATACAGTATGAGGGCTACCTGTGGGGGAGGGGAGGTATATAGTATGAGGGCTACCTGTGGGGTAGGGGAGGTATACAGTATGGGGGAAGAATTACGGGTGGGGGGGTATATAGTTTGAGGACTACCTGTGGGGGAGGGATAATATCTCTATAAAATCTGTTGGTATAATAGGGCCCTAAGTCTAATTTTCGGACAAAGCTGGTAGTATAGTACCATTATACCCCACATAGGTAATAGTGTGGCCTCCGACCATATTTTCTTGGATCCGCTGCTCATATTTTGGAAAGTGTATCTTCTGGCGTGAAAATAATAAGTGTATTCCAGCCTATACATCCCCCAGCCTTGTATCTCTCGGACTTCTTTGTACATTTGACATTCTTACATACTGACAGGACTAATCACATGACTTCATTTCTAGTCTCATAAAGTTTTTTTTTTTTAAGTATACAACAGTAGCCGCCCCAGGAAAGCCCATTAGAGGGAAAAGACAAAGCCATTACTGGAGTAACACGTTCTTCTTTCTTAAATAATGAGGGAATTGTTATGGGGATGAGGCCTCTGTCTGTCACTCCGACCTCCTGGGAACCCTGGGTGTAATCTGTATGCAGCCTGACCGCAGGTCACTATATAATGGGGCACAAGTAGCTCTCTCTGATGGTAGGAGGAGCTGTCAGAGCGGATTCCATGTCATCCAGAAGCTGTCACATTTCCAGCAATTGGATGCGTATGAAATATTAGTAAACTTAACTACTACTACTATTATATGTGCCATCATTTATTCAGTGTAATAAGCAATAAAACAAATGTAAAAAGCATAAAAGAAAGATAAAACCAAGATATCAAATACAAATCCTGCGTGATGATGATGATGATGTAAACTAAAGGGGTCTTCTAGAAGAAAAAAAATTCTTTCAAATCAACTGGTGCCAGAGATTTAGAGGGAAGATTTATGCAGCTTACGCCAGGGAGAAGGTGGAGATTCGCCCCTCCGCCCCCGCGTACGCCTCCCGTGCGCCCCGCTCGCCGGATGGGCGGGCTGGAGAAGCTTGGGGGGCGTGATGAGGCGGGGAGGAGCAAATCATGACGCAAATCTACACCTGCTGAAAGCAGGTGTAGATTTGGTACGCCGGGCGCAGATTTAAAATTGCCTTCTTCTCCTGATAGGCTGCTCTTTCCTTCCCACTGTCGACAGATCATTGTCTAGGTAACTGACCACCACTCTGCTCTAAAGGCAGTGGTCGAACTAAAGGCCCTATTACACAAAACGATTATCAACCGTATTTGTCCGATATTGGCCGTTATGGCCGATAATCACTTTGTGTAATAGAAGGCAACGATCATGCTCGATGTCAACAGGCATGAAACGCCAACAACCAGCCTGTTAAAGGAGACCTGTCACCCCGGCTGCCAGGGTGAAGCTCGCCCAACCCCCATGGTCATTCTCTATGGGCCTCAAACTCATCTCTGGTGAGCGCGTGCACGGCTTCCTACAGGGATTTTTCGTAGGCTGGACGGGGTCCGGGACCGGGACTTCGAGGAAGGGGTAAGTATCAGAGGCTCCACCGGCGGGTCGGGCGGGCTTCTCCCCGGCAGCTAGGGGTGACAGGTCCCCTTTAACAATCTGCTGCCGTCGCCCTTTGTAATAGGAGTGGCGGCAGCAGACCGCCACTGTCTCCTATGGGCTGCCTGGACGATCAAAGCTATGTACTGTATTTGCAAAAATATTTAATTTGACAAGTTTTTTTTAAGTTTAAGGGGATACTCCATCAAATTAGTTTTCTTTTAAATTAACTGGTGACAGAAATTTATACTGATAAATATACTTGTAAATTACTTCAATTAAAATCCAGTACTAATCAGCCTCTGTATGTCCTGCAGGAAGTGGTGTATTCTCTCCAGTCTGACACAGTGCTCTCTGCTGCCACCTCTGTCCATGTCAGAAAGTTTTTTACTGCTCTGGACAGTTCCTGACATGGACAGAGGTGGCAGCAGAGAGCACTGTGTCAGACTGAAAAGAATACACCACTTCATGCAGGACATACTGCTGATAAGTATGGGAAGCCTGGAGATTTTTAAATGGAAGTAAATTATAAATCTATATAACTTTCTGAAACAAGATGACTTGAAAGTAAAATATTTTCACCAGAGTACCCCTTTAACTATATAAATTGAGACAGCAATACTCCTTTAGGCTATGTTCACACTACGTGAACACCCGGCCATTTCGTGCCCGGATCATCCCGGCCAGTACTTAAGTATCAGCATCAGCGTGTGCCCGCATCAGAGCTTCCCATAACCCACAGTGAAGCAAGCGGCCGGAGCCGCTTGCTTCACTGTGTGAACTGACAGGTCTGTGTGAA
Organism: Dendropsophus ebraccatus; assembly: GCF_027789765.1. NCBI lineage: Eukaryota > Metazoa > Chordata > Amphibia > Anura > Hylidae > Dendropsophus > Dendropsophus ebraccatus. The sequence continues at coordinate 151,266,475 of NC_091458.1, forward strand.
CCGGAGGGCAAACAATGTGTGTACGCCCCGGCCGGGATCCCATTGAAAATAAGGCTATGTTCCACCCCTGAAAACTACAGCCGTAGTTCTGCGGCGAGAACTATGGCCCTAGTTTTACGTAGTGTGAACATAGCCTTAAGCATGATCTCCACCTCTATAACCCCAAAATGCCCTTAACAGCAGTGGCATAGCTACCATAGAGGCAGGGAAGGCGGTTGCTATGGGGCCCCTGGAGGGAGGGGGCCCAGTGAAGATAAGAGCCTCCTGTGTCCTTTTGCTTAACCCCATATTTACTGCAGTGTGTAAGTGACCCAGTGTTCTCTTACTTGCTGCAAAACAAAAAAAGGGTTAATACAGAAGACAATTAGCTCTCTGCCTGACTACTCTGCTAACCTCTGAGTTCCTGCAGAGGTCAGGGGTTATCAGTGCAGGAGTAGCCAAGGAGAGAGCTAATTGTCTTCTGTATTAACCCTTTTTTGTGTTGCAGCATGTAAGAGAACACTGGGTCACTTACACACTGCAGTAAATAAAGGGTTAAGCAAAAGGTAGTCTGCTCCTGCACCTATGTATATAACCATAGGATTCTGCCTCTGGCCACATCACTGAGTATGTCTGAATATATACTTATGTTAGTGTGTAGGGGAGGGGGGGCCCATACAGTTTTTTGCTATGGGGCCCCATGAATCCTAGCTACACCCCTGCCTAACAGGGTATATGTACAGGGGCTGTGAAGTCAGACACACCTTATTAGTATAAAGGAGTAGCAATCTTTTCCGGAGGGATCTGTCGGGATTCCGCCTTATACTGTAACCATACCCAAATGATGATTTGTAATAAGTGAGGGAGAGCGGCGGCTGACAGGGTTAATGTGTGAGGAGTCTTGGATGCCGGCTTTGTTTCCTGTGCTGATCCAGCAGGTTGGAGAAGAGAGAAGTGGAAAGCCAGAGGCAGGAGATGCAGCGTGGAGGTGTCTCAGACAGGGAAGATTGAATGCTCTCGCCTGCGGATCACCTGAGCAGATGAGAGAAGGCTGCGAGGGAGGATTGCCAGAGATGGAGGAGGCAGCCGTCATTTTTCAGATTGGCAGATATCCTCTGGACATATGTTAAATGCCTGTATGATGGGATGGGGGGATGAAGCGTGCGCGGCATTGTAGTGTACTGTGTATATAGAGCGGTGACACATCTTATGTGTATAATGGGCAGAGCAGGGCAGTCCCCTCATTGTAAGTCAGATATATACTGTATACATGTACCGGGACATTGTCCCCTTATTCTATGTAGAGTCCTCATTCTTCTCCACTAGGATGTATAGTGCTGGAGCCCGGTCATCTTTCTTGTCTAGAATCCTGTCTGGCGTTCTGTACACATAATGACTGGGTTATAACCACAGGACAGGAGCAGAATAGATGGACTGATCCTGGGCGCTGCGACTTGGCCTGCATGCTGATAGGACCGCCAGCCAATAAAGTTCTCTCCACTTTTCTCACAACTTGTATTTGTAGATAACGTTTTACCGTATTTGACGTGAAACGTTTTACCTTTTTTTTTTTTTATAATAAACCCTGTGGACGTTGTGTCTGATTCCCCTGCAGGTTTTACCATGTTGTTTTGCCTATGTAGAACTTGCAGAAATATGATATATATTATATTATAGCTTTAGTATTGCTATGTCACTGACTTGCAGACTGTGATGCTATTCTGTGAGGCTGATGGCAGCGGTACCAAACAATGAGCGTCTATTGTATATTTATTATATTGTTTCTTCTTTAAAGTGAATGCACCACTAGGTACATCGCTTTGCATTTTTTGTTACATGAACAGACCAGTGGCGGTGCGGTGCCGCAGTCCTTTTTATGAACCATCGATCGATTCCTGCGCGCGGCGCCGGTCTATTCCTGAGCAACATCCCGGTATGAAGCACTGGAGGTGGGCCCTCTGGTCCCCGGTGTGATGATCTTCCCTCCCCTTTGTAATGGGGCTCAATTGATTCTAATGAAGGGGCAGGGGGTTTTGTCACACTGAGGGCCAGCAGGCTCGCCCCAGTGCTTCATGCCAGGCCGGTGCTCAGGAATAGACCAGCATCCCTGCTCCGGCACCATGCACAGGAATCGGGTGATGGTTCATCAAAAGGACTGCGGCACCAGCATCCCCGCACCAGCACCGGAATGTTCATGTTAAAAAACGCAAAACGAGCATACGGTTATTGTTCCTGACCTTTGTTCTTGCTTGTATGTCTGATTTATGGGAACTCAACGTCCTCTGTCCCTTGTTTTTTCTTCTTGCTGTATGTTTATTGAAAAAGAAAAACTTTAAATAAAAAAAAAAAAAAAAAAACACAAAGCAATGTACCTAGTGGTGCATTCACTTTAGTAAGCCTTAAAGGGAAACTATCAGCAGGTTAGATCAGCTGATATGTCCCTATAGAGTTCGGAGTTCTGAGGATGAAGGTAAATTTCTTACCTTTATCCTTGGCACCATTTCTGTGCTTTTAGGAGTTTACTCTTTATGCTGGGGCATTTTGGTGCAGTGAGGGTTGGATTACTGCCCCCCAGTGCACCGAACTGTCCACCGTGCACCAAAACACCTAGATAGCATAAAGATTAAACTCCTAATAGCATTGAAACAGTGACCAGGAAGAAGGTAAAAAAACTTATGTTACGTTACCTAGGCAGTGTGGTGCACTGAGGGCAGGACTACCGCTACCAGTGCACCAATCCACCCCTTATATTGAATGTCAGTAGAGTAGGCCAGGGGTGGTCCCTATTGGTGCACTGGGAGTGGTAGTCCGACCTTTAGTGCACCAAACTGCCTTACTAGCCTAAGGATTTAACTACAAACTGCACAGAAACTGCACCAAAGATGAAGATAAGAAACTTACCTTCATCCTCAGCTCCCCATGCGCAGTAGATTAATCTAACCTGCTAACCTTTAAGAGACAGTACAGGGCAGTTTAAGGGGGTTTCTCTGCCTCTCTCTTAGCGGTATCTTCACAGGTAGATTCTATGGGAGTTACGGAACGAGCCACAGCATTTGAATAGAAGATGAAAGCCCCCTGATATCATGGCAGCATTACACATAGAAACATAGAAGATTGTCGGCAGAAAAAGACCACTGGGTCCATCCAGTCTGCCCTTTTAGTATTTTCTTTCTTATTATCTTAGGATAGATATATGTCTATCCCAGGCATGTTTAAATTCTGTTATTGTAGATTTACCAACCACCTCTGCTGGAAGTTTGTTCCAGGTATCTACTCTTTCAGTAAAATAATAGTTTCTCACATTGCTTCTGATCTTTCCCCCAAATAACTCTCACTGTGTCCTCACTTGTTCTTGAGATCAGTTTTTTTTTACTAAAAACACTTCCCTCCTGAACCTTATTTAGTCCTTTAACATACTTAAAGGTTTCAATCATGTCCCCCCTTTCCCTTCATTCCTCCAGACTATACAGATTCAAATCCTGAAGTCTTTCCTGATATGGTTTATGCCTCACACCCTCCACCATTTTTGTAGCCCGTCTTTGGACCCGTTCTATTTTATCAATGTCCTTTTTTAGAGGAGGTCTCCAGAACTGGACACAGTATTCCAGATGTGGCCTCACCAGAGCTCTATACAGCGGGATCACAATCTCCTTCTTCCTACTGGTTATACCTCTAGCTATACACCCCAGCATACGATTTGCTTTCCCCACCGCCTGGCTGCACTGGTGACTCATTTTAAGGCTGTCAGATATCACTCCCCCTAAATCCTTCTCTTCTGAAGTCTTTTCCAACACAGTACTGCCAATGTGATACTCAGATAGAGGATTCCTCCTCCTCAAGTGCATTATTTTACATTTGGAAACGTTAAACTTCAATTTCCACTGTTTGGACACTTATCTAGCAAAGCTAAATCATTTTCCATATTACTGACACCTCCAGGAATATCAACCCTATTGCACACTTTTGTGTTGTCAGCAAACAGACAAACTTTACCTACCAACCCTTCTCCTATGTCACTTACAAACATATTAAAAAGAATAGGACCCAGAACAGACCCTTGTGGCACACCACTCGTAACCAGTCTCTGCTCGGAGTATACACCATTAACAACAACCCTCTGATATCTATCCTTCAGCCAACCACAAATCCACTGAACTATCCAGCGTAGAAAAGATGATGGAACTTGCAGCTTCCTCTCTGGCTATTACTGTACGCTCTCTTATAACCGGCCTCCTCCTCTGATCACTGTGTGTAATGAAGCAAAGTGTCATCTCCCTCCAGGGCAATGGCGGCCCAGACTGAGTGAGAAGCTCGGAAACTTGGGAAGGTCATATGTTGTCAGTGAAAGGTGAGGTATTTGACCCGCTGACCCCTAAATCAAAGGTCCGGGGAACGCTGATCATTATGTCATTTGTTGGGAAAGAGACAAGGAGAATATTTCATGTGTATCCCCAATGAAACCTTTGATTTATACAGTCCAATGCTTAGGGTCTTGTCATGTTCAGATGATATTTGATATCAGCTTTGCTCATACAATAATACACATACTTATAGGGGGGTATGAGTAGCACATCAGCAACATCTTTGACATTTGCATCATATCCTACACATATCTATATATATTTACTTTTAGAGATTAAGGGGGATTTATATTAGGCCCCGCCCCTTTTCCCGTCAGGATTTACTAAGAAGCACACGCCTCTCAGTGAATCCGGCCAGCCGGGCGCCCGAACCTGCTCCGGCGTACTAAATCTACACCTGCTGGATCATGATTTACGCCTGCCTCCTCCCTGCCTTGTCACTCCCCCCAAGCTCCCCCAGCCCGCCCATCGGGTGATCGGGGCATACAGCAGGCGTATGCCAGGGAGAAGGGGGCGAATCTGTACCTTTTCCCTGGCGTTCGCCTCAGGCAGACGCTTTGTAAGTGTCCCACCAGGGCTGTATTTACCAGTAGGCCCCCCTGGTCCGGTGCCTAGGGCAGCACCAGGAAACGGGAAAAGAAACAACTTTTTTTTTTTGTTCTTATTTTTTTTTGTCTCCCCCCTCCCATTCAGACTTGTCAGTAAATCTGGTGTCTTTTTTTTTTAGGGGGGGGTGGGGGGGGTGTATGGTGGAATTGTTCAGGTCTGGCGCTATTACCTACCCATTTACCAATCCCGTAGTGAGTATTCCGTCAGGCAATATGCAGATGGCTCTAATCATTGATTCAATATGGAAATTTGTTTATGTTTTAAGCCATTAAAAAACTGGAAAAACGTGATTCAGACAATGTTTCTACATGTCGAGAAATGCATGTGGCCGAAACCACGTCCCCCATGCTCCCCAAGATGGGGCGTCTTCAGGTTTAGTGCCTAGGGCAGCAGCAGCAGCTGTTACTACGGCCCTGTGTCCCACTAAACGTCTACCGTGAGCTATGATCCAAATGAACTGGTCCCAGCAAGTGCCAGAGATTTGTAATTTACTTCTATTTAAAAATTCTTTCCCGTTCTTATCAGCTGCTGTATGTCCTGCAGGAAGTAGTGTATTCTTTCCAGTCTGACACAGTGCTCTCTGCTGCCACCTCTGTCCATGTCAGGAACTGTCCGGAGCAGTAACACATCCCCATAGAAAACCTCTCCTGCTCTGGACAGTTCCTGACATGGACAGAAATGGCAGCAGAGAGCACTGTGTCAGACTGGAAATAATACACCACTTCCTGCAGGACATACAGCAGCTGATAAGTACTGGAAAACTGGAGATTGTTAAATAGAAGTAAATTACAAATCTATACAAATTTCTAACACCAGTTGATTTAAAAGAAAAACAGCAAAGTGCCATTTACATACATAAGAGAAGGAGGATAAATAACCCAGTACTCTGGAGCACCCGCTGCAACCCATTGATTTTCATGGGCACCATATGCTTTTCTACTTGCAGGGGAAATAATAATGCCCTAATGTAGGGATGAGGAACCTTCGGCCCTCCATCTGTTGCAAAACTACAATTCCCATCATGCCTGGACAGTCAAAGCTTTAGCATGATGGGAATTGTAGTTTTGCACCAGTTGGAGGGCCGAAGGTTCCCCATCCCTGGTCTAATGATAACAAAAAATATATATGTTTTAGTGGATCCCAGCAGTAGATCCCAAGCTCAGCTGTAATATGGGGGGACCTGTTCACACAATAAGATCTTGTCCAAAGAAGAAAAACCCTTTAAGCATCAATACAAATTACAACATGACATAAACCAAAGAACAAATGGTAATTACCCAGTGTCCTATGTATTCTATGTACTTCTATGGACTGGTTTTCTAGGAATAAACTTTTAAAACAAATTATTTTGACTAGTAGAAAATGTGACATTCTGAAACGCGTGGTATTTGTGGGATTCCCAGACGCAGAAGGAGAATCGCTATTGTGTAAAGTCAATCCTAATCTTCCAGCTTTAAATTCATCATTATGTTTCAGACTGAGAACAAAGTGATCAATCCGATGGTCGGAGAGATAGAGCGGAGATTCCACGTTGCCTCGGGCACATTTCGGATCTCCAATCTACCATGCTACTTTATCCGACTTCTGCCACCATAACCGGGGCCAAATCCTGGGAGGTTAATTCCTAAAACAGCATCGGCTCCTCGCTAATCACTTTTATTTTAGTCAAAGCCCCCTACTAGACTCTGCCGAAATTCATGTACCATTTAGCTGCCCCCTGAATTAATAAACGGGGGGAGTCAAGCCAATTGAAATAAAAGGGGGTGGGGGGGCTATTGAATTCTGCAGCTGGCAGCCCCCCTCCCTCCTCTCAAGCCTGCCTGGAAGGCACAGAAATTGTAAAAGAAGAAAATGGGCCAACTACAAGTTCTCCCATACACCTGCTTAACACTTCCATCTAGTTTCATGGCTATCAAGATTAGAGAGTGAACAAAGTGTGAAGATAAACTGCTCAGAACTCGACTGTTTATCTATGGGGGGGGGGACGTCTTTGTCCGAGTAATTTTTATTGGTGGATCTGATGAGAGATGAGCGCCCATATGGTTTTATCCACGAAAGATGCTACAGAATGCGACTTAGCCTTAAGATTAGAGCCGGCATTGCAACGTCCAGAGCCTCCCACTGGTGCACAAAGATGGCTCTTTGTGCCAGATCCCGAGCACAAGACTTTAAACCTCTCTTCATGTTGTTGAATGAAAGGATGGGGGGGGGGGATTCTTGTCCCCTTCTCTCACCTCCCTTTACCAAGTGCTAAGTGTGCTAATCTAATTACGCACAGCATTGACGGTGTCTGTACATCTCTCTTGTTGTTTCTTCACATGGACTAACACGTCCGATCGCTGCTGCTGCCGCTGTCGCTGGACTAACACGTCTGCTGCTAAACACACTGCTCCCCCTTTTTTGTTTTTAAACACTGACTTTGTGGAAAGTGATATCTCTGGCTGCCCGAGCCGGCAGAACATTGGTTTAATGCCATGAATTAGAGATGACATGTTCTGCACTCCGGACGTATAGAGAAAACCTGCTTGATGTTACTCATTCACTACTACAGCAACCTTATCTAACTAGTAACTGTATCCATTCAGATATAACCAGTAACTGTATCAATTCAGATCCTACTAGTAACTATATCCATTCAGATCTAACCAGTAACTGTATCCACTCAGATATAACCAGTAACTGTATCCATTCACATCTAACTAGTAACTGTATCCATTCAGATATAACTAGTAACTGTATCCATTCAGATATAACTAGTAACTGTATCAATTCAGATATAACTAGTAACTGTATCCATTCACATCTAACTAGTAACTGTATCAATTCAGATATAACTAGTAACTATCCATTCAGATATAACCAGTAACAGTATCCATTCACATCTAACTAGTAACTGTATCCGTTCAGATATAACTAGTATCTTTATCCATTCAGATATAACCAGTAACTGTATCCACTCAGATCCTACTAGTAACAGTATCCATTCAGATATAACTAGTAGCTGTATCCATTCAGATCCTACTAGTAACAGTATCCATTCAGATATAAGTTATATCTGAATGGATACTGTTACTAGTAGGATCTGAATGGATACAGCTACTAGTTATATCTGAATGGATACTGTTACTAGTAGGATCTGAGTGGATACAGTTACTGGTTATATCTGAATGGATAAAGATACTAGTTATATCTGAATGGATACAGCTACTAGTTATATCATATAACTAGTAGCTGTATCCATTCAGATATAACTAGTATCTTTATCCATTCAGATATAACCAGTAACTGTATCCACTCAGATCCTACTAGTAACAGTATCCATTCAGATATAACTAGTAGCTGTATCCATTCAGATATAACTAGTAACAGTATCCATTCATATATAACTAGTAACTGTATCAATTCAGATATAACTAGTAACTGTATCCATTCAGATCCTACTAGTAACAGTATCCATTCAGATATAACTAGTAGCTGTATCCATTCAGATCCTACTAGTAACAGTATCCATTCAGATATAACTAGTAGCTGTATCCATTCAGATATAACTAGTAGCTGTATCCATTCAGATATAACTAGTAACTGTATCCATTCAGATATAACTAGTAGCTGTATCCATTCAGATATAACTAGTAACTGTATCCATTCAGATATAACTAGTAGCTGTATCCATTCAGATATAACTAGTAGCTGTATCCATTCAGATATAACTAGTAACTGTATCCATTCAGATATAACTAGTAACTGTATCCATTCATATTACAGGTTACAATAAGGAAATAAAATACCGCAGACCAAATTGCATAAGATCAGTCCCAGACATAATGGTAAAATGATGGTGACAGCTTCAGTTCCTCCCATGCAAGGAAAAAAATGCAGGTGTCCTAATGAGGATTGCAAACTTTGCACCAGTTCCAGTTTTAGCTCTAAGGGTCCTATTAGACGGCCTTATAATAATAATATTCATTTGTGTAGCGCCATATTCCACAGCTATCAATATTGTAAACGAGTGTCAATCTGCTAGATCGGCGCTCATTTACTGGCCCTATTACACGGCCCGATAATGGTTTAGCAAGGACTGCACAGACATCATTATTGATGTCAGTGCAGCCCTTGACCAAACAGTTAATATAATACCTGTCCATGCTCCTGGTCTTCTTCTGTGCTCTGCTTGGGACGCAAGCAGAGCACAAGAGAAGACTGGGAGCATGGACAGGTAATGTATTTACTGTTTGTTCAATCGATACCCATCAGCCTCACATCGCTATTACATGTAACACTGCGTGCCTGATGATTTCAGTTCAGGGACTAAAGAAATGATCAGCCGATGATTGTTTCATCAGCTGATCGTTGTCTCTATAATAACTTTCTGGTACCAGATGATTTAAATGGACTCTGAAGGCTGAGGCTTATCAGGTACCCTAAGTTGGTCACCCCTTAAAATTACCACTCCCCTACACTCCAAGACCTGTACATACAGACATTGGTCGGTGACCCACGTTCACTTGCGCTATCCTATTTATAAATTATGTTGAGAGATATTGTAGATATGAAGCACTTTACTCCCTCTACCTTTTGTGTTGAACCATAGACTTATACTATGCTGGGTTCACACTACGTATATTTCAGTCAGTATTGTGGTCCTCATATTGCAACCAAAACCAGGAGTGGATTGAAAACACAGAAAGGATCTGTTCACACAATGTTGAAATTGAGTGAAATTGAGTGGATGGCCGCCATATAACAGTAAATAACGGCCATTATTTCAATATAACAGCCGTTGTTTTGAAATGACAGCAAATATTTGCCATTAAATGGCGGCCATCTACTCAATTTCACCATTGTGTGAACAGATCCTTTCTGTGTTTTTAATTCACTCCTGGTTTTGGTTGCAATATGAGGACCACAATACTGACTGAAATATACGTAGTGTGAACCCAATAGACTGTAAGCACTTGTAAGCAGGACTCTCACTCTTCATGTTTGACTTAAAGGGAACCAATCACCGGAAAAACGCATATAGAGCTTTTGAAATGTGCTGTTAGAGCACACAGCACACTTGCCACACGTGTTTCCATAGCCTCCGTGCCTCCCCTGTGTAAGCCGCAAAGTAACTTTATAAAACTGGCGCCCTGTATGCTAATTACCTGAGGTAGTCACCTGGGCGGTGTTTGGCTAGCAGGTAGTCACGGTCCCCTGGGCGTTCTTCCGCTGTAATCACGCCCCTCTGGGCGTGATTCAAATGGCAGAGTAGCTGTGACATTCTGATGCCGGACGCCGCCGCACATGCGCAGTGCAGCCGCTTCCATTCCGGCGGTACTGCGCCTGTGCAGAATAGCCTCGAATAGCATGTTAGCCGGAGTTCGAGGCTATTCTGCACAGGCGCAGTGCAACCGGAATGGAAACGGCTGCACTGCGCATGTGCGGCGGCGTCCGGCATCAGTACGTAAGCGCGCCGGCGTTGGGCACGGCGCGCTCCCGAGTGACGCCACAGCCACTCTGCCATTTGAATCACGCCCAGAGGGGCGTGATTACAGCGGAAGAACGCCCAGGGGACCGTGACTACCTGCTAGCCGAACACCGCCCAGGTGACTACCTCAGGTAATTAGCATACAGGGCGCCAGTTTTATAAAGTTACTTTGCGGCTTGCACGGGGAAGGCACGGAGGCTATGGAAACACGTGTGGCAAGTGTGCTATGTGCTCTAACAGCACATTTCAAAAGCTCTATATGCTTTTTTCCAGTGATTGGTTCCCTTTAAAGGGGTCGTTCACCAAAATAAAAATTTCTTTTACATCAACTGGTGATATAAAGTTTCAGAAATTTGTAATTTACTGCTATTAAAAAATCTCAAGTCTTCTAGTACGTTTTGGTGAACTACCCCTTTAATGGTTACATATATCGCTGTAACATACACATATATATATATATAGCCAGTATTGTAAAGTGCTGCAGAAAACGTTGGTGCTATAGTCATTAAATTAATATATAAAATATAATCTTCTGTTGTTATCGTTAGGGGACCTTAAAAAGAAATAGTTAAATAATTTATGTTATTGTTATATGTTATTACTAGAACAGCATTGAGCTACATATATATGTTGTATATAGGAAAATAAGACAATGTAGAGGCAGACTGTGACGGTATAAATCTGTGTGCCATATGAGTGATGCCTGCCCACCCTGAGTTGATTCTGTTTCTAGCAGAGGACATTAGCCTGACGGAGTGTGTAGCAGGTCGCGCTGTCAACTCCTGTTATGCTTCCAGGATAAAGTGACAGATTCATCTGCATCCACCGTTCCTTCTATTCAATGGTCCTTTCACCGCTACACAACTGGGTTAAACCCGAACAGGTTGAGCAATGAGAAGGAAATACACAGACAAAGAAAGTCAACAAATCTTCCAAATAAAAACCTCACGTCAGTGCTCACTTCTTTTTTTTTTTTAGGGGGGGGGGGGTTTGGGAATGACCCCAAAAGCCCTGAAGGTACCGTTTTGTAATTGAGTCTATTTGTGGGCCTGATTTGAAAAGAAAAGCCGATAATCCATAATTGTTGGTATAAGCTCAATTTTTCCATTTTTCATAAAGGCTGCAGTTGCGGTTGGAATAATAAATTGGGATATAAAAATGATATAAAGTATCTGTAACTTTCTAAAATAAGCTTTAAGGGTGCGTTCACATGCACAGGATCTGCAGTAGATTTGATGGCGCAGATTTGAAGCTGCAGATTCAAAGCAAATCAATTCTGGGCCATCAAATCTGCTGCAGATCCTGTACGTGTGATCGCACCCTTAAGCTATGGTCACACATAGTAAGAGACCGGACGGCCTCAGAAAAGATCATCACTGCAGTACCGGCCGGATGATCTTCAGCACGGTTGAGTTCTCATCCGTGTGCACCCTCATCAGAACTCCCCACTGCACACAATAGATCGTGTGGCTGAAGGTGGCTGTGCGACCTGACAGGGTTTTCTGCGGCCGCTATTCATTGAATAGCAGCCGCAGAAAACTGGCATGTCAGTTTCTTGCGTCACCGCTAGGGATCCCGGCCAGAGTGTATACCATGTGTTTACACTCTAGCCGGGATTCCCTCAGCATGCAGCACTACATAAGTACCGCAGAAATAACGGCTGTTAACAACAACGGCCGTGATTTCTGCAGAACTTACGTAGTGTGAACATAGCTTAAGGGTGCATGCACGCAGCTCACGCCTGATGTGATCTCCTCATTGGTCACCCAGAATCCAGCCATTCTAAGGCCCCCTTCACACATCCATAAAATTTACCTGGAATTCTTATCAAAGTAAATTTCTAGACCCATAAGGTTCTATGGGGCATGGATACCCTTCAGGATTTTTTGCTGGAAAATAGCTCCAGAAAATTTAAGACATGTCCTATATTTGTCCGGAATTCTGGCACAGATACCCCATAGATCCCTGTAGGGCATACACAATTCCGGACATCTCTGGATGCACATTCAGAATTTGTCTGGAGTTCTAGAGGCATTGCATGACATCCCGGGCAGCAGGTGTTGACGCTGCATCTTATACCTCTGCGCGTTCCTGATCAGTAGCGCATACAGTTAAATCGAACACTGTGATTGGCCTGGCCTGACCTCTTTCAATCACTCTTGTGGCAGGAGGCAGCGTTATACCTCCGGCCACAAGCGGCCGCTGCCTCTCCCCAGTGCTGCGGCACACAAGTGACATCAGAAGAGCAAAGGAGAAGCTGAAGGAGAATACAGCTGCAACAGGTGAGCATGTTGGGTTTTTTTTCCCACTCCTCCGTTCTTAGGTTGAGGAAACACTGATGGTTTCCTGAAGCCCCCATCAGTGTTTTCCGACCATGAAAATGGCCACCGATGTCTGAAGGGGGCCTAAGAACAATCTGTGGCTCCAAAAGCTTAGCGACAACTCCAGCTGCTTACTGGACATGGACATATCCGCTAGAAAGAGAGACCTTACACAGTGATCCCTCAACTTACAATGGCCTCAAGATACAATATTTTCAACATACAATGTTTCTTTCTGGACCATCGTAACTTGAGACCAGACTCAACATACAATGCTACAGACAGTCCAGATCTGTGGCACATGTAAATTACTAGATGATCAACCAATAAAACTGGCCATTTTACTGCTAAAACCCCAGTATTACCGAAATGCCTGCACTGGTTGGCTGCCTAGTAGTAATTCTCCAAAGTATTGTGTGATACTACATGCCTGTGCTGCTCTTTACCTGGGCCAGTTTTCCATAGAATTTTGGTCTAAACATACAATATTTTCAACATACAATGGTCGACCTAGAACCAATTAATATCGTATGTTGAGGGACCACTGTACAGCCAATGCCTCAATCCATGCCTGAGGTCTTCTGCGCCAATGCCTTGATCAACATGGTGGTAGTTCCTCTCACACTACTACAGGGGGCCTCAGGGACAGACAATCTAGAGGGCTGGAACCAGCTCATACCTTCTTCTATGTACCAAATGCCGCTTTCAGGCCCTCTTGCCGCAGACTGTGCCCTTACACAGCCAAAGAAAGGCCACATTATGCCGACAATAGAGATCCCCTCGTAAATTTTATATCCAATTCATTGGTCTTCCCTGATACGCCACCATCAGTTAACCTATTTGGCAGGAGATGGACCTTCAGCCCTATTACCTCTGCACTCCAGTGTGAACAGATAAAATATGGCAGGAAGTTTCCGCTTTTTTTTTCTTTTTTTAAGTAAACTCTCCAACTTTTGTGGTCTATGAAACCCAGGAGGTCCTCTCAAAGGAAGGCATCAGCAAGTCCTCAGAGGCCCCTTTACCACAATGACGGAGGTTCCCCAGGAGAAACTGGACGCCATCGAATTGCCTGTGTGCTCCCTCACCACTGGTACTGTGAAAGCACGTGGCTGATCTTTGATTCAACCTTTACTGTTGGGCTCACTAAGATACCCCTTTAATATGACCAGAGGCTCCTCCGTCACATTTTTATCTCTATCTTAAACTCTTAAGCTCCGTTGTCTTCTCTTATTGTCGTGGATAGATTTTACGACACGGAGGTGACACTCCACTATTTTCTATTTTCTACTCTGAGAGTGATATTTCCCTTCCATTTATTTGTTTGTCAGAAACACAGTGTCTCTCTATGGGGTTACTTCTACTGTTCACCTCTCAATGACACTATAGCCTCCATGATTGACTCTTATCTCATGTGCCCATCCTGCCCCAATTACCATATGCTAGACATGTACTCCCTACTTGGTTGGACCATAACATTGTGTTGACAGAATTTGATTTTATGGATAAGCCTATCACCCCCTAATGAAGCCTTATTGATTATACACAGCATAAAGGTACAGATTCAGCCTCCCCTGAATCCAACCCTACTTTGTTGTAAGGCCATTAGGTCAATATAGGAGGTCATATCTTACCAGTTGCCTCTGGTCTTAAGAGAGATAGAATGCATTATACTCTGAAGCATAAATTGGCTATAATCTCTTTTGCTCCCCCCCCCCCCCCCCCGCCCAGAAAGCCCTATGTTGGATCAAAGCAACTAACTACCACTTTGCAAACAAGCAAGACCATATTGGCTTTAATGCTTAGACGACGCTAAAGTATGAATCCCATTCAGAGTATGCAGCTGCATCGTGGTGTCCACACGTCCTATCCCAACCAAATATATTCAGCTTTTCACATACTTAACTCAAAATTTTATTCAGATCCCTCTTATAATTCTATCTCGCTGAATATTTGCAAGATATTCCTCTCCTTTCTTGATCACAGGATGCTAAGGCTTCATGTTATCATGCTCAAGTTATCAGTCTCCTGAAGGCAACTGTATAACAACTATACTTACAGTATCCAGCTCCAGTCTCCTGAAGGCAACTGTATAACAACTATACTTACTGTATCCAGGTCCAGTCTCCTAAAGGCTGCCATATAACAACTATACTTACTGTATCCAGGTCCAGTCTTCTGAAGGCTGCTATATAATAGATATACTTACCTGTATCCAGGCCCAGTCTCCTGAAGGCTGCTATATAACAGCTATACTTACTTGTACCCAGGTCCAGTCTCCTTAGGCTGATATATAACAGCTATACTTACTTGTATCCAGGTCCAGTCTGCTGAAGGCAGAAGCGTTTTAGTCTTGTGCTGGTAAAAAAAAGAGACTAAACACATGAAGTCCATCAATCACATGACTACCATCTCTGTGCGCAGATGACCTGGAACTATAGGAAATTTACCTCTTTCCTGGCCCTGCATCTCTTCTCCTTATACTCTCGCCCTTTTACATCCTCCTTACTGTTTCTCCCAAATTTCTAGCGGCCATAGTCATCATTATTCCCAAGCTCCATAAAAACTCTCTTTAAATGGCTAATTACAGACCTATCCCTTATAAACTTGGACACCAAGACCCTTAATTTTATATAACTAAATTTGTGTTTTTCCCATCTGACGCATGGTGACCTTGGCCGTCAGTCTCTGAACAATATCTGCTAAATTCTGGATAGGATTCCGTAATCAGATGCTTCTTCAGTCTTGTGGTCCTATCTTTTCGGTGTCCTATGACCTCTGGGATTTTCAGACTCCTTCATTAATGGTTTAAAATTGCTGTACTCAGTGCCTTTTTGGAACTCCCAATGGATAGACTTTAGCTTATTATAACCTCTTTGTTGTCACCATCGTTGTTTACGTTGGAAGTGGAGCCCCTAGTGCCTGTGTTAGTCGCCACCCTAGGACTTTAGGACCTACCACTGGACAATCTGTTTACAAAATAAGTTTTCTGATGACCCCGTTACGAGTAAGAACTAGAAATCTGAATTTAGGTATTGCCATATACCCCACCACCTTCATGCCCCAAAACTGACTGACCTTAACTTTGGGTTTCATACAGTCCACTAAGATTCCGTTCTTAGGACTGACCCTAACTGCAATCTGCAAGCTTGGGACTTCCATAATATTTCATGGATAGGCAGAGGTAACACTATTAAGATGGTGGTATTGCCTTCCATAATATATCTGTTCTGCACTTCGCCAATCACAAATGTCCAAAAATATCTTTTCAGATGTATCTGAAACAATAAACCTTCCTGCATCTCATATGTAATTGGGAGGTCTCTGTGTTCTAAACCTGCTGGCCCAGTTGACACTGATCCATGCTTCTGAAATCGCAGTTAGATGTTAGAAACTGACCTAGTGGTCTTCATTTACTAACAGTGCGTCAATTATAAGCCGTTATGTTGTCGTTTGTGTTCGTTTTGTGCACCAAATTCATTAATGTGGACAAAACTAAAACCGACCACTTCACCACTCTAGAAGTACCTGTTTTTTAGAATAGAAAAACTGTCAAAGGGACCGTTTGCTTAGTAAATCTCGATTTTCGAGATTGTGGTGGGTTTTGAAAGGCGCACCCATGACATGCCCACTTGGAGGGTTTTTGGACCAACCAACCCCGCAGGCCCCGCAGGCGTGCACAGCCAGGGAACGGGGGCCATGGGACGGCCCTGCGACCCCCATGCCACAGGACCAGACCCAAAAACACCACACCAGAACCCGGCCAGCACCGCCGGCGGAGAAGGTCGCCCCCAAGCAGCACAAGTCTGGATAAGGTATTGCGCTCACCATAGCTGCAGCAAACAGAATGGGAAAAAACAGGAGGGATTAAAACCATGTGCACTCAGGTGTCTCCTGCTAATTGCGGTCATGTGGGTCTCACCAGGAGGAGTGCAATACACGGAGAAAAGAGAGAAACAAAATGCGGTTCAGGGAAGAAACAGAGTGCTGCACCTCACACCTATGGCTGATACTAGTGCCGCTTGGCTAAATAAAAAACACATCAGAATTTTGTGTATGAATTGATCAAGCCATACTGCCCCATGTACCTCGTGCCGGTATCTGATACACATGGGTCCCTACACTAAGTCCACACCGTGCCAGTCAGTGGCCACCAACCCCGCAGGCGTGCACAGCCAGGGAACGGGGGCCATGGGACGGCCCTGCGACCCCCATGCCACAGGACCAGACCCAAAAACACCACACCAGAACCCGGCCGCCGGCGGAGAAGGTCGCCCCCAAGCAGCACAAGTCTGGATAAGGTATTGCGCTCACCATAGCTGCAGCAAACAGAATGGGAAAAAACAGGAGTGATCCAAATTAGCAGGAAGCACCTGTCTACATAAGGGAAGGATCTCCTAGTATTCTCCCATTCTACCTGCAGAGGAATGGAGAGAGGTAAGAGCTTTTTCACACTTGTGTTGCTTGGCGTCCACTTTTTCCGCCGATGGCGCCTGCGGGGTCTGGGGGGGCCCTTTAGGGTCTGGTCCTGTGACGATGGGGTTGCAGGGCCATTCCGTGGCCCCCCTTCTCTGTTTGCGCACGCTTTGCGGGGATTGTGGTCGGTGACCGGCACAGTGATGTTTTTTTGGTTAGGGACTCATGTGTATCAGAAGACCTGCACGTGGTACATGAGGCAATATGGTTTGGCCAAATTATATACTAACTTCTGATGTTGGTTTTAAATGTAGCTGAATAAGCTTTCTTGTCAGCCATGGGTGCGATGTGCAGCCATTTCTGTCTTTTTGGCTTGTGCATATTTTATGTATTCTGTCCCTTTTTTCATTGTGGCTAGCACTCGTGCTTTTTAAGACCCATGTGATCCAAATTAGCAGGAAGCACCTGTCTACATAAGGGAAGGATCTCCTAGTATTCTCCCATTCTACCTGCAGAGGAATGGAGAGAGGTAAGAGCTTTTTGACACTTGTGTTGCTTGGCGTCCACTTTTTCCGCCGGTGGCGCCTGCGGGGTCTGGGGGGGCCCTTTAGGGTCTGGTCCTGTGACGATGGGGTTGCAGGGCCATTCCGTGGCCCCCCTTCTCTGTTTGCGCACGCTTTGCGGGGATTGTGGTCGGTGACCGGCACAGTGATGTTTTTTGGTTAGGGACTCATGTGTATCAGAAGACCTGCACGTGGTACATGAGGCAATATGGTTTGGCCAAATTATATACTAACTTCTGATGTTGGTTTTAAATGTAGCTGAATAAGCTTTCGTGTCAGCCATGGGTGCGATGTGCAGCCATTTCTGTCTTTTTGGCTTGTGCATATATATAATAGTATGCTGGGCTGTGTATATATATATATATATAATAGTATGCTGGGCTGTTTATATATATGTATATTTAGGTGAGAGGACTGATGTAACCATTTTACCGTCTAGGACCACATGCACTTGGTGTGGTTGGCCCGAGTCTGGTACCTGGTCTGTTGTGGTCTGTGGTCCCTTTAAGGGTATCAAAGGACCGCATATCTCTCCAGGATGGTGTTCCGGTCTGTTTAGGGACTTGCTCAATGTAGCCGCACAGGACACACTCACACACTCTGCCACCCTAGGACCTGCTCTATATAATATTACGCTATTTTTCTATATGTTATTTCATATTATTTATTTATGGGAACGCATACTATATAACCATTATTATCCTATTATTTAGACTTCATAACATACTCCATACTTTCTAATAAACTTTACAATGGCCTTTTTGCCACATTTCTGCTATTTTTTATGTTCATTTATATATACAGTATACTCAATTCTGGATGTGGCATTTTTGCCCTTACCCAATATGGAGGCACCGATACTAGGACAGTGGAGAAGCGCCGGCCCCTTTTCTGGCTCACGGCGCGCATGCGCGGGGGAGAGCTGGGATCATGTGATGCAGGCAGGATCATGTGATCACCCGAGACGGCCTCCCCTGCCCAACGCAAGTGGCGTCAGTTTTAGGAGGTGGCGTCCTCTCCAACTGACCATCTACCATGTGTATTCCCCTGCATGATGTTATGTATGTATATCCATCAAGGTTCCATTTATTAATTATTTATTTACCTGCACCTGTGTGCTTATTATCACATATGCGATTACTGCCCTATGATTTGCTCACACATACTGATATCTGTTGGTATGAGATTGTTCACTGCACTTTATTTTACTAATCATTTTTTGGATGTGTTGTCTCCACATTGCTTATTCTATGTATATATATATATATATATATATATATATATATATATATATATATATATATAAATAATGGTATGCTGGGCTGTATATATATAATGGTATACTGGGCTGTATATATATTGGTATGCAGGGCTGTATATATATAATGGTATGCTGGGCTGTATATATATTGGTATGCTGGGCTGTATATATATTGGTTTGGTCAGCTCTCCTAGAACACCATTCACACTAGGCAGAAGCGCATTGCTATGGCTGAAATTGTAAACACAAAAACACAGAAAAATGCAACAGCTCACCGCAATGGCAAGATGTGCACTCCACCCATCCCACCCAGGTGGTGCAATTATTTTTGCAGGTATAAGACAGATCTTGCATGCCCAGAGCATAGGCGTATTGGCGCCATGGAGAGGCCATAGTACAGTGTAGGGTCCGCCCCGAGCATGAGGCCACCTTATCGTGGTGGGGTGGTTTACCCTGTTTGCAAATGGTAACCAAAAGCCTCATTATTTTTGTGGGAATTTTTTTAGCAGTTGGGGGGGGGGGGGCTGCTTTTAACTATTTTCATGTCTGTAGTGGGTCTACATCTTGCCATTGCGGTGAGCTGTTGTATTTGTCTGTGTTTTTGTATATATATATATTGGTATGCTGGGCTGTATAGCTAGAGGTATAACCAGTAGGAAGAGGGAGATAGATAGAAGATAGCTAGATAGATAGATAGATAGATAGATAGATAGATAGATAGATAATAGATAGATAGATAGATAGATAGATAGATAGGAGATAGATAGATAGATAGATAGATAGATAGATAGATAGATAGATAGGAGATAGATAGATAGATAGATAGATAGATAGATAGATAGGAGATAGATAGATAGATAATAGATAGATAGATAGATAGATAGATAGATAGATAGATAGAAGATAGATAGATAGATAGATAGATAGATAGATAGATAGGAGATAGATAGATAGATAGATAGGAGATAGATAGGAGATAGAGAGATAGATAGATAGATGATTGATAGATAGATAGATAGATAGATAGATAGATAGATAGATGATAGATAGATAGATAGATAGATAGATAGATAGATAGATAGGAGATAGATAGATAGATAGATAGATAGATAGATAGATAGATAGATAGATAGACTAACTTGGGCAGGCAAACCCCATGTAAGGTGGTAACAAGCCTGCAAAGTCTCTCCAATGTAATGGAGTTAGTAATTCACTTGGTACAGACTGGAATACTGCCCTAGTTGTCTATAGTTTAGTGTCCTGTAGACAATGAAATCCACAGCAATGCCATAAAGTACATAAAATGGGTAATAGGAAAGTTTCTTCAAAGCGTCATCTTCTGGAGACATTACCTTGAAGGAACTGATCGTTTCACACCCACAGACACACGGCATTCCTTACATTGTCCTTTGTGCAGTGTAATTAGTTGAGTCTACAACATATGTTCTGGAGGTTTCCTATGAAGAAGTCATTGCCTCTCAGCACCCCCCTCCCTGAATGGACAATACACCTTTAACAGACATTTATATACCATGCAAAACAATATGGGGTAATAAGCAGCATGTGGTAGGTGGTCAGACATAGTGAGGAATGCTTCCCTTCCGCCTCCTAGAGACTCCATTGTACAGGAAGTATGTAGGACGGGTGGGAGAAATCACTCACTCTTGTCTGTACATATTACAGTATATAGCACATCAACAAAGAGCGGACACACGACAGGAAGCCTGGTTTTCTGAACAATTGAATAAATTCTATTTTTTTTTTATAAAGACTAGAAAGAATACAATACTTCCTGCAGGATATACAGCAGCTGATAAGTACTGTAAGACATGATTTTTTTAAATAGAAGTAAATCACAAATCTCTGGCACTTTCTGGCACCAGTTGATTTGAAAGAAAATTTATTTTGCTGAAGTACCCCTTTAAATACTACCACCACCCCATCCTCACATAGTGACTGAACAAACTACCATACTGTTACTAAATGATACCGGCACTGAATAATACAGCACACTGATACTGAATAACAACTACTACACAATACACAGTGACCATATAGCGGTGGATACCAGCCCTACTCAGCATGTTAGTTACTATGTGACTGCAGTTAGATCCAGTGACTCACAGGGGGCATCTTCTTGGAACTGTCTTCTTTCCTATACTTTTCCATATGACCCAGACTACCATGATGATTTCTTCCAGCCAGAAAAAAAATCTTAAAGTGGATCTGTACCGCCGGACACCCCCCAAACTGCCGATAATGTTCTGTTGTGTTCCTCAATACATGTCTGGTCCCAAGGTCTGTCAGTATCCTGGGGCCAGTATTCAGGCTAAAAACTACTTTTATGCCGGTGGCACAGTATCAGTGAGGTGGGGCCTAGTGCATACGAGAACCACTTCCCACAGGACATACATTAGATGATAAGTACTGGAAGACTGGAGATTTTTTTACCCCTTCAAGACAGAGCCCTTTGATGCACAAAAGTCTGGGTCAAATTAATGCAATGTTCCTCCTCGCCTTCTAAGAGCCATAGCGCTTTTATTTTTCTACCTACAGGGCTGGTTGGGGTGTCATTTTTTTGCGCCATGATCTCTATTTTTTTTAATATCATATTGGTGTAACGGAAACATTTTATTAATTTTTTTCTGATATCTAATATAAAAAAATCAGCAATCCTGGTGCGTTTTTGTTTTTGTGTGGGAACAATAATGTAATATCCTAACAGATCGGACAATTCCGCACACTATGATATGTAATATGTTTATTTAATTTTTCTAAATATTTTTATTTTTATAACGGGCTAGGGGGTATATTAAAATTTTATTGGGAGGGGGGTTTATAAGGTTTTTTTTAATACTTTTCAAAACTTTTTTTACTCCACTTTTTTTCCCCCCACTTGTATTCACTGTAAATTATGCAATCATTAGATTATGCAATAGCATCGCATAGATCAGTGTTATCGGCGATCCATCCATAGAGCCTGCCTGAGAGCAGACTCAACAAACAGATCGTCAAACCGACGACTTACCTCCACCCACCGTTACATGCGATCGGGACCCCACAGCCGTCCGGATCACTCAGTGACAGATGCTTGATCTGTCACTGAGTACCTTAAACGCCGCGATCGCTATAGATTGCGGCGTTTAAGGGGTTAATGACAGGCAGCTGCTGGATCGCACCTGCCTCTCATTACCTTTGGCCCCGGACACACTGATGTGTGTGGGACTGCTCTCACTGCAGCGGTCCCGCACACATCAGTAATCTCGTTAGTGCAGGAACGTATATATACATTCTTACTGCACGGGGTATGTGCAGTAGGAACGTATATATACAGATTGCTGATGGGAAGGGGTTAAAAAGAAGTAAATTATAAATCTATATAACTTCCTTACACCGGTTGAAAGAAATTTTTCTTTTTTCCACCGGAGTTCCCCTTTAACTCACTTTAGGGAAAGCACATTCATACACTTATACATTGTTATAGGTGAAATAGGGGATCAAGAAGAATTTTAAAGGTGCCCCTACACCTTTAATATCTGTGAACCAAACGTACGCTCGACCCACATCAATTGATGGTGTATGGGCACCTTTAAATTAGAAGTATAGAATAGGCCGATATAATTTAGATGTATAAATCTAAGCCGTGATTGGCGGCTGCGGGCAGGTTATACGCACTTTGATGAATCCGGGTCTGGATTTATGACGCATGGATTATGGATTATGATGCAACATTCACCCCTGGTGTCAACTTAAACTAAAACCCAGTTCTGTTTTACAAGAAATGATCATAAAACGCCGGTAACTCCGCCAAGCCCTGTAAAAAATAAAAAATAAAAAACACAAAAGGATTTTATCTTAATAACGTCCCTATTATAGTCCTCATATATCCATAATTTATTATACTACTCAATATGTACCGAGCAGATAATAACAAAATAAATATTTCCATTGGAAAAGGAGTAAAGAAGCAAGAAAAAGTGAAAGAGGGTAAAGCGTCCAAATAACCCGGGGCTAGAGATGTAACACCCTTGACTTCCTTCCTATTCCGGCAGCCTGCTCACAGCCATAGACATAAAGAGCAGTTTAAGCTTCTCCTCTGCCCTAGGCCATCAGCCCTTCAGTCTCCCTTATCAGTGGGATAAAATGCAGGCACTGAGCCCGAGGCGGCCTCCGCACTGTTCTCGTCTGCAGCTAGTCCATTCTCCTGCAGCCTGAAGAAGGTTATCACTGCAGCCTCAGCCCCTACAGTCTCTGTTTAGGAAACTCCGCAATAGCCTGTGGCTATCAACATGGCTACTAAATCTTATTGCCGTACTGCAATCAATACAGGACAGATTAAACACCTATTGTGGCTGGGAATTAATTGAGCAAACATGTTGTTTCTCCAAATCTCCATTGCCTTCAAATTCTCAAATGAATGTTTATTTTAACTCGGCTTAAAAAAAAAAAAAAAAAAAGGAAAAGTCAAAAGAAAAAGAGAGCAATTCGGCAATGAATGGACCACTAGGCCCTTATTTTAAGTATTAAGTTATTATGGAAAATTGTTTCACCTTTTTTTTATCATGTTTTACAGTAGGTTGTTTTTAGGATTTTTTTAACTATAAAGTTACAATTACATTGCACAAAACCTTCACATTATATTTCTTTGGCTGCGTCATCTCGGTAAATAGGATTCCAACAAAAACTCAATTTATTTTGTCACCCAACTATTATTTTATTTGGACGTAAAGATTAGTTTTCAAGCCTTAGCATGCTGGGTTACAGTGGCGTAGCTATCATGGAGGCAGACCACGCAACTGCTATGGGGCCCTATTGGGAGCAAAGCGTGGCCTGCCTCCATGGTAGAAGCTACGGCCCCTCACATTGCTCACTGCTTCTCAGAGCAAATTACAGCTGCTCAGGGCAGCTTGAAGCAACTCCTCTAGGACAATCCTCCACCCCTTCCCTTCCCGGGATGGCGCCTCAGAAGGGCCGGCTCACATACCTGCTACCATTGCCCCTCCCCCCAGGGCACCATAGCCTATCAGGGTGGCTCTTTCAGAGGCTCCAATAGCACTGCACAATCCTCCATTCCCCTTCTCCAGGTCGGAGTCTCAGAATGGCCGTCTCGCATGCCCGATACTCCTTCCCCTTCGCCCTCCCTTTTTTCCTGACTCGGCTCAGTCCCTCTGTGTTTGTTCTCCCAGCTCTCCGGCGCACACTCGCGAGCTGGGAGAGAAAAGCAATGTTGTGGGACTGCACCGGGCAGGGTCAGTATCGGGAAGGGGGGGGGAGAGTCCTGTACAGGATTCATGGGGCCCCATACAGGTTTTTTGCTATGGGCCTCATTGAGTTGTACCTATGCCCCTGCTGGGTTATGGCTGCTCTCTTCCAGAAAGAGAACCACACCTGCTCATGGATTATGTTGTGGATTACAGCTGCAATACCACCCCCAAACTGTGGACAGGTTTGGTGGTATTTTTCTAAAAACATACTGTATATAGGCTATGTCTATGGGATCATAGCAGGAAAAGGCGTCTATCTGTTATTGCTGACAGCCGCAGCCGCCTTTCCCTCATACAGGATGGCACATGGTATTAGATGGCTAGATTGCTGCCAAATACAGGTGTCAAAGTAGATCAGTGCTAATTTAAGGCGCTCCAGATCAGGTTTCATACGAACAGGGGCCACATAAATGATCACTGGATTGCCATTTACTTCCATTAGTCGTGGGCCTCATATCTCCTGTTTGCACAAGGTGATGTGCGGCCATTAAACAAGGATTTTTTTAACCTGTCAAAATAATGCAATTAGCTAATGAACAAGTGTTTGCTGACTTTTCAGCTTTCCGCTGGGCCTGTTACACAGGGCGATATCGGTCTATTTGACTGATCACCCTGTGCATTATGGCACTTAGGAGTAAGTATACTTTCCCTGCTTTCTCCCCCGCCAACAGAGCACAGTCTGGGGGCCAGAGCAGTAAGTATAATTTCCCCGCTCTCTCCCCCACCAACAGAGCACAGTCTGGGGGCCAGAGAGGTAAGTATACTTTCCCCACTCTCTTCCCCACCAACAGAGCACAGTCTGGGGGCCAGAGAGGTAAGTATACTTTCCCCACTCTCTCCCCCACCAACAGAGCACAGTCTGGGGGCCAGAGAGGTAAGTATACTTTCCCCACTCCCTCCCCCACCAACAGAGCACAGTCTGGGGGCCAGAGAGGTAAGTATACTTTCCCCACTCCCTCCCCCACCAACAGAGCACAGTCTGGGGGCCAGACTGTCACTTTTACATTAACCACACACCCTCCCTCTGCGGAGTAGTATTGGATTTAATTTCTTAGTGTTCAATAGACACTGCGTTTAGTTCTTTAATATAGTAACACAGTAAGTAAACTTCTTTACACTTAGGGCTTTTAATGGTAACATATACATATATATAAATATATTTAAAGTGAATGTACCATCGGGTACATTCGTTTTAGGTGTTACACATGAATAGAATGGCGCCAGTGCTGGGAAGCCGGTGGCACAGTCCTTATTTTGAACCGCGGCCTGGTTCGCGCACAAGGCACTGGTCTGTTACTGAGCACCGGCCCGGGCTGAAGCACTGGGGGGTGGGCTGATCCGCCCCCAGTGGGAGGAAACCCCCGTCCCTCTATGATGGGGCTCCACTGATTCTAAGGGGGCCGCATCATAAAGGGGCGGGGATTCAGCCCTGGCCTGTGCTCGGTATTAGACCGCCACCGTGCACGGGAACCAGGCTGCGGTTCAAAAAAAGGACCGTGCCACCGGCTATTCCGCTCCAGTGCCATTTTATCCACGTGTAACACTTAAACCTGATGGTACATTCGCTTTAACTAACACATTCGGCATCGATTACAAATTGTCGGATGTAGACATGAAAGCAATGTGACTATTCTATACTTGCTCCTTTATTTTTCATTAATGCAGTGATTTATTTTTATTATCATCAATGTGATTAGTCACTCTCCCGCTTTCAGCACTTGGTCAGCCATGTAAATCGTTCGATAGTGGCCTTCCATATCTTTTGCTTTTACATGACGCAATGTTTTTATGACTGTTCTCGAGTTTCAATGTTGAAAACCTTGGAGAAGTCATTCGCACACATAGAAGGGGATGATTTTCACGTTTCTCATGCTGCTTCCTTAGTCGGTGACTTATTGCAGCCCTGCTGGATGTATCTCAGGATCTCCTTGCGGTTGTCTAGGATGGTGTCGAAGCTCTCCTGAAGCCTGTTCTGCTGATCCTTCACCCGTTGTTGAAGGCTTCTGATCCACCTAAGGAGAGCCAGCCTCCTATACATTGTCAATTGTGCGTGATGTTTCTCTTTTTCTTGCTCCTTTAGCTTCTCCTTGTCTTGTAGACTCTGGTAAGCTTCTGTCAGTGTCAGTGTGAGGGATTCTGAATCTGAGGAGGATTCGTCATCAGACTTCTCAATGTCAGGATCCACTTGTTCAGCGGATGGTAGAGGAGGGGTATTGGTGTCGTCCCATGTAGTGCCGGATATACTGTCAGGACTGTCAATGCTAAGTGAACTGCTGGCATAACCATTGTCTTCTAATGGTGAACCTGGCCATTCGTCGCACCCCTTTGTCGTTTGTTCTGCTGGCGTGTCCACCCCCAATTGCATTATTTCTGCTCCTTCTGGGGGGCTCCTAACTTCTTCCTCTGATGAAGACAAGCTGATGCCTTCAGACTTCATTTTTACCATTGCATTCTTTTTTAGATTGGTTACATTGTCTTCTAAAGGGATTCTGTCGCTGTCCTCATTGAGTTTACCTTCTTGGTCATCCCCTTCATCTGTCTTCTCCTGTCTCCAGTTTTCATTCGTATCATATCCCTCCTCCAAAATGTTAAAGTTAGTGTCCTGCTTCCTCTCTTTGTCGCTGGGAAATGGAATGCTTCCCAGAGGCTTGTGGCCGAAAAATGGAGACTGGTGGGGGCTGGTCTCGGGCTTCTGTATGGCATACATCTTGGCACACCTCCTTCCCTTTTTTTGTCTGTTAAATAAATAAGAGCACAAAAGGGTCAGATCTGTGAACATTAGATAAAAAGAGCACATAAAGAGCAAATTTATTTATAAAAATATATATATATATAAATTATTGAATATAAAGTAAAAGCAAATGTACCACCAGGTACATCGCTTTGTGTTTTTTACATGAACCGCAGAGATTCCTGTGCCACAGTGTGCCTTTTTTTTGAACCATCGACTGGTTCCTGTGCATAGCGCCGGTTTATTCCCAAGCAACGGCTGACATGGAGGCACTGGAGGTTGGCCTACCTGCCCCCACAGTGACGATCTGTCCTCCCCTCCATTGATTCTTATAGAGCCACGTCCAAAGGGGAGAGCCCCAACTTAAAAGGGGTAGTGCGGTGCTCAGAAATTATTCACAGAATAACACACATTACAAAGTTATACAACTTTGTAATGTATGTTATGTCTGTGAATCGCCCCGTTCCCCGTGTCCCCCCACCCCCACCCGTGTACCCGGAAGTGTGGTGCATTATACATTACCTGATCCATGTCGAGGGCCGTCCGCCATCTTGTGCCAAACGTCATCTTCGGACGGACGGCCGAGTCGCTGCCGCCCGTCCCCCCTCCGCCGCGTCACAACTGTGCTCAGCCGCGATTGGCTGAGCACAGTTATGCTCAGCCAATCGTGGCTGAGCATCGGATGACGCTGCAGAGGGCGGACGGCATTCGGAACAGTCGGAGCTGTTTGCCGTCCGCCCGAAGAAGACGTCGCTGAATGAAGATAGAAGACTGGTGTCGGCACGTGACAGGTATGTATAGCGCACCACACTTCCGGGTACACGGGTGGGGGTGGTGGGACACGGGGAAGGGGGCCATTCACAGACATAACATACATTACAAAGTTGTATAACTTTGTAATGTGTGTTATTCTGTGAATAATTTCTGAACGCCGCACTACCCCTTTAATACCCATGCGAGACAGTGGGAGGGCCTTTTTTATCAGTTACTTTACTAATCTGTAGCACTGCTGTTACTAAAGACCAAATGGCCTTAGTGACGGAGCCCAGACTGCAGTTTTCCAGTAAGTGAGACACCTAGTGGCCGAATGTATAACACCACCTCCCCTGCTGAATGCACCATCAGCTACATTGCCTTAATTTTTTACATGAATGGATCAGGGCCTGCGCCGGGAAGCCAGTGCCGCAGTGCTTTTTTAAAACATGGCACCAGTCTATTCCGGAGCACTGACCCGACATGAAGCACTGAAGGTGGGCCCACCGGCCCCCAGTGTGACAACACCCCCTCCCCTCTGTGACGCGGCTCAATTGATTCTAATAAAGCCGCATCACAGAGGGGAGATCATCACATTGGGGGCCATCGAGTCCACCCCGCTCTTTCATGCCGGGCCATTACTCGCCAATAGACCTGTGCCCCATGTGGGATCCAGGCCACGGTTCAAAAAAAGAACCACAACGCTGGCGCCGGTCTATTAATGTAACAAAAATTAAAGTGATGTACCTGACGGTATAGTTGCTTTTAGGCTGGGTTCACACACAGTATTTTTGCTCAGTATTTTGGTCCTCATATTGCAACAAAAAACAGGAGTGGATTGAAAACACAGAAAGGCAATGTTCACACACAGTTGAAATTTAGTGGATGGCTGTCATTTTATGACAAATAATAGCCGTTATTTCATAACAACAGACAATGTTTTAAAATAACGCCATTTATTTGCCACTAAATGGCGGCCATCCACTAAATTTCAACAGTGTGTATCGCCTATCTGTATTTTCAATCCACCCCTGGTTTTGGTTGCAATATGAGGACCAATATACTGAGCAAAAATACTGTGTGTGAACATAGTCTAACATCGTTTACTGGTAACCACAGTGACCATTTAACCAATAGGTCATTTTCTGATGACGCAATAACGTTAGGGTTTTTCTCGTCAGGAGTTTAATCTATTGTTTATTCCAATCCACATAAAACACATCCATCATCTGTATGGGTTTCAAAGTTCTATTTCCGGAGCTGTGCCGCCTGACTAAAGTTGAAAGGCTTCATATTTTCAATGTTTATTTTGGGCGATCAAATAGTTGTTTTGCACAAGATACAATTTATTATTTAATGTCAAAGTCACATGAAGAGGGAGATCCATAAATACAGAAGCTCTTATCTAAGTGACACAAGGAACCTTTGTTTCTGTAGGAGACACAGGGGTCTTTGACACCCCCAACATGAAGAGGCCATTAATCCTTAAACAAGGGGATTATTGTTTTTAAAAGGGCAATCTTCTTCTTTCACAAACCATTAATATGGTAGGGATCATAAATGGCGTGTCACATGCTACATACAGACGTTTAAACACAATGGGGGGGGTAAATAAAAACTTTTTGTACTGTGTGTTAGGAATGGGTATGTCATTGGGTCAAGGGGAACCTGTAATCACTTTTATGCTAGCAGAACCACAACTCATCAGGGTGGTTCCCAGAAACTTCCCCTGCCCCACCAACAAAAAACGAACATAAACACATTAGTGGTTGGCAGGACATCTGCCGAGCTTTGACCTTTGATGTGCTGCTGTACATGTATTGCGAAGGTGCATTCTTTTTTAAATCTAATATCCTTGACCCAATAGAAAGATCATAGCCTCACCCAATTATTACGTAAACTGAGCTCATTATGGCTGGATTTAGGTCCCCTTAAGGCCCCATTGACTTTTGACTATTGTCGAACAAACCCGGCGCTCTCAGCAAATTGAAACATCAGTCTAGCTTGTATAGGGTCATGCTGAACCACCACTGACAGATGATGTCGGTGGTGATAGTGGCCGACTATGATGGAAAATCATGGCTGACCCCTTTGTTCGAAAAGAGATAAACCGCAGCTGGCTGTGCCGAACATTCCTCTATATGGGGAGGATGAGCGATGGGCGGGAGATATAACAGGCCGTCAGTTATTAAAGGTGTATGACCACTTTTAGGATGACTTTAATGTGATTATGTAACTTAGCAATTGGAAATATCTCTTTAAGAAGACAACCCGTGATGTAGGCCATCTTTTTCTATCACACTGTTCATTTTCCCTATATCATATGTTTATTACAATTCTGTGTGGTCACCTCAAAACGGTTTCATATATTATATGTTCCAATAACTTAACCAAATTTGCCATTGGGTACTATAGGGACTATAGGACTATACTTCACTCTGAATTCCATTGTCATAGGTTGGACACATTGATTGTAAATCAATTATTTAGATAATTCTAAGAATTATTAGACATTATTTTGCCTTGAAAATTCTGTCTGGTATACAGTAAAAAAAAAAAAACCCATAGGGAACCATTTTCTTTTAACCCTAAAAGAAAGTGTATAATATGTTCCATGTTCTGCGGTTTCCCACTACACAGTATAACAGCTAAACATTATAGGTAATCATTCATCAATATATGCATTGTATATACACATGTCAATACATTCAGGTTCACGTTTTTTTTCAGGTGTCCAGGAGGCGGTGCTGGGCTGATGATGTGCCGCAGCTTGGCGCGTTCCCTTGCTCCTCCTCCCCTTCCTGTTTCTCCTTGACTGACAATTTAGCGCTTAGCTACCAGTACTGAGCCCTGTCTGCAAATCTCATGTATGCTCTGTGGATACCCACAGCGGCACATGTTTGGTGAGATTTATTAATGCAGACAACGGCCTCAGGGACTCACCAAATGTGTGACGTTATTGGCAGGCCCGGAGTGGCAGTCTGCTTTCCCGGCAGATTTAGGTGGGCCACGCTGTCTTCTCTCATAGTGGCCAGCTCTGCCCTTCTGAATTTGCTAAATTAATTTACTGCACCTCCTGTTTCTTACTTGCAGGCTTCTTCCTGTGTGTGGAGCCATCTCCTCTGTGGTATCATTTCTCTTACCCCATATATTGTTACACAGGGGAGGGAGGACACAAGGACTGGGCTGTCATTAGGAAAGGACCCAGGAGATACAGAGAGTACAGGCTCTGTCCTGTGTGATCATCTTCCTATCGGAGAGAGAAGAAGAGATCCTGTCCCACTGCTGCAAGGAGGGCAAATGTACATAAGGAATCTAGTCCTGTGTTCTTGTGCAATGCTCCCACTCCATGTACCTTGTTCTCTCCATATGTCACTTACTTTACCCCCATACGTGACCTGCTCCTTCCCATTAGTGCCTTGCTGCCCCCTTAACATGCAATCCCCTCCTTATGTATCCTGTTGCCCCCTCCTGTTGTACCTTCCTGCCCCCTCCATAACTACCTTGCTGTCCCCCTCATGTACCCTGCTGTCCTTCCCTTTCCTGTGCTGCAACACCAACATTTTCCTTAAAGGACAACTCCGGCGGGATGGCAAAAAAAAAAAAAAAAAAAAAATCTGTCCGGCCAGATTCACTTATTCACTCTTAGTATATCTAGCCGGGGAAAAGGGGGTGGGGCCTAATTTAAGACCGGCATCTTGATAAATCCCCCCCACACACACACTATGTTTAAAAGTAGATTACCAGTATGTATTGAAATGTCAACCAAAAATATGCTGGCATATATAGCAGTAGGCCTATTGAGTTTAATGGACCTACCCATGACTATGTTCAGACTTTGTCCGCAACCATATTCATTTTTTCTTTGAATATTGAATCTTTTAAATTCTGTTTAAAAAAGAGAAGAAGTTCGGAAAATAAACCAAATACAGACACTAATGGACTACACTCTGCCCATTAAACTGAATGGGGGCCTATCAAAAATACACTGTTATAGGTCAGCAGGTTTTGATGGCATCTGATACTGACTATATTCTTCCTGAACATTATGGAGCTTTAGAATATGACAAAAAATACCAAAACTGAAACGCATAAACATAAGAACAATAGAAAATGTGTGATTTATGCCTGGGTTTATGGGCCAGCAATAGCCTCAGTATTATCTGCTTAGAAGACTGGTCAGGTATTGTTCAGGGGCTCCGTGTGGGGTTACATGGTGTGGCAATATTATAATTTAGGGGAGTAGTATGTGGCGGTATTGTATTCAGGGGTACAATGTGCGGACGGTTTATATTCAGAGGAGAATACACAGAAATTGTGAAAAAATAAGAGTGATTTTGCCTACAGCAGCGAATCAGAGCTCAGGTTTCACTTTAACCAAGCTCGTTAAGCAATGAAATCTGAGCTCTGATTGGTTGGTATTGGCAAAATCTGGCAGTACTTTTAATTATAAGTGTGTGGCTGTATTATACTGTATAGTACTATTTTCAGAGTTTAGCAATCTGTGTTGTGATGTCCCTCTTGTTATTCCTCCTGGAAATGTGGACCTGTCCAACATGGAGACTTTTTGTCATGCGACTAACTGATTTAAAGTGATACTGTCACCCACCTTACTCTATGGGTCCTATTAGACCAAGTGTTTTTATGTTTTTAACCATAAACGGTCTCAGACGACCTGAAATCATTCACCATAATACGCAGAACAATGGTCATTAGTTATGATGATAATTACAATTATTAGTACGCTCTAGTATATGAATGATTGTAATAACTTCTATATAAAAACCTCGAGCCTGCTAGTACTTATCAGCTGTTGTATGCCCTGCAGGAAGTGGTGTATTCTTTCCAGTCTGACACAGTGCTCTCTGCTGCCACCTCTGTCCATGTCAGGAACTGTCCAGAGCAGTAGCAAATACCTCTTTAATATCAATCAGTAGTAATAACCAAAGTGTCTGTGTAGTTATGGAAATTCCCCTATAGGATGTGTTCCTGATACCAGTTGTGATGATGGAACATGGTCAGACTGTGTTCATACTCCAAAACAGTGTATTTCCTGGGTAATATTAGGTGATATAAAGCAGACAGGGGGGGGTGACAGCAGCTGTGTTGGGGGGAGGTGGAAGTGGCGGTATATTATTCAGGCTGGTGGGGTTTCTGGGCCAGGGGTCCCCTTTAGTCCTAGTCCGGCCCTGGATATTGGCGTCCACAGCTCAGGTGTGGGATTTGCAGACAGTGCCCAATGCTGATAGCTGAGCCCTGTATATCATTCATAGAAGATCAGAGAGGGAAGGAATAGGAGCAAGACAACAAATGTATACAGCAAAGGGAAATACACTGATGTTGTTGGGTTTGTTGCCCATTCACCTATATTATCTCATTGCAGCTTTTCCTTTGCAGGATATAGAGCCCATGTATTCCCTTTAAGAAGTTACTAAAACTAAAGCAAATTCCATTTCCTGTAATGTGGGGTTATATGTAGTCTATTGCTCCCTGTTAATATTCATAATACCTAGTGACTTAAAGGAAAAGTCCGGTGAAAATTTTTTAGTAAAGTATTGTATTGCTCCCCAAAAGTTATACAAATCATCAATATACACTTATTTTTGGAAATGCTCATAAAAGTGCTTTTTTCCCTGCACTTACTACTGCATCAAGGCTTCACTTCCTGGATAATATGGTGATGTCACTTCCTGGATAACATGGTGATGTCACTTCCTGGATAACATGGTGATGTCACTTCCTGGATATCATGGTGATGCCACTTCCTGGATATCATGGTGATGTCACTTCCTGGATATCATGGTGATGTCACTTCCTGGATAACATGGTGATGTCACTTCCTGGATAACATGTTGATGTCACTTCCTGGATAACATGGTGATGTCACTTCCTGGATAACACAGTGATGTCACTTCCTGGATAATATGGTGATGTCACTTCCTGGATAACACAGTGATCTCACAACGTGACTCCCAGAGCTGTGCGGGCTGTGGCTGCTGGAGAGGATGATGGCAGGGGGACACTGAGGGACACAGGGCTCTGGAGGGACACTGAGCATCCCTCTGTCATAATCCTCTCCAGCAACCACAGCCCGCGCAGCTCTTGACATCACCACGTTATCCAGGAAACAAAATCACCATTTTATCCAGGAAGTGACATCACCATCTTATCCAAGAAGTGACATCACCATCTTATCCAGGAAGTGACATCACCATCTTATCCAAGAAGTGACATCACCATGTTATCCAGGAAGTGACATCACTATGTCAGCACTTTATAAGCATTTCTCGTAATAAGTGTATATTGGTAATTTGTATAACTTTTGGGGGGAAATACAATACTTTAATGAAAATTTTCGCCGGACTACTCCTTTAAAGGAGAAGTCCGCTGTTTTTTAAAATTTTTCAGCAGACGGAACATAATAAACAAGTGTTACTTACCCCTCCCCGTGCCCCTGATGTGCCCCATTACAAGTTCTGATGTTGTGACGACTTGGTGGAAAATGCCCGACCTGGCTGATGGATTGCCCTATTAACTAATGAGTGACTGAAGCAGTGTCCCACCCCAGTCACTGAGCCCATAAGCTGGGTGGTGACGTCACTGGAGCTGGACATCCCGGAGCCATGAGACTTTGGAAGCACGGGGAGAGGTAAGTTAAAAGGATATTCCTCTCAAGCATAACTTTTGATATGTTGCTGCCCATTGTGAGACTAACAATTCCCTCCATACTTGTTATTATCTATTCAGTCTCCTTCTCCCCGTTCTGAGCTGCTGCTTTCTGATGACGACACAAAAAACTGTGTGTGAGCTTTTCTCTTTGTCTCCCCGCCCCCCTCATGAGATGGCTGATGTAAACAAGTCCCTGGCAGGCTTTATCTGCAACATTGTAGCTTCTTTGTAATGCTGGGAGGGTTATTCTGAGGTCAAGTTGCTGATGAACTCACTGTGATTAATCCTCCCAGCATTACAAAGAGGCTACAAAGTTGCAGAGAAAGCCTGCCAGAGACTTGTTTACATCAGCTGTCTCGGAAGTGAATGGGGAGGAGGGGGAGACAGAGAAAAAAACTCACACACAGATTTGTGTGTCTTCATCAGAAAGCAGCAGCTAAGAACTGGGGGAAGGGGACTGAATAGATAATAACAAGTATAGAATGAATTATTAGTCTCACCAGGGGCAGCAACATATGTAAAGTTATGTTTGAGTGGAATATCCCTTTAAGCCTGTTTCTTATGTTCCTCCCTGCCTCATGGTAATTTTTAAATATTGCCAGACTTCTCCTTTAAGGGAGATTTGAAGTCCAGATAAATGTCTGACCAATAATGATGTGTATATAGATGAGCTGTGTATATAGCTGCTGTGTATATAGATAAGCTGAGTATATAGCTGCTGTGTATATAGATGAGCTGAGTATATAGCTGCTGTGTATATAGATGAGCTGAGTATATAGCTGCTGTGTATATAGATGAGCTGTATATATAGATGAGCTGAGTATATAGCTGCTGTGTATATAGATGAGCTGTATATATAGATGAGCTGAGTATATAGCTGCTGTGTATATAGATGAGCTGTATATATAGATAATCTGAGTATATAGCTGCTGTGTATATAGATAAGCTTTATATATAGATAAGCTGAGTATATAGCTGCTGTGTATATAGATGAGCTGAGTATATAGCTGCTGTGTATATAGATGAGCTGTATATATAGATGAGATGAGTATATAGCTGCTGTGTATATAGATGAGCTGAGTATATAGCTGCTGTGTATATAGATGAGCTGAGTATATAGCTGCTGTGTATATAGATGAGCTGAGTATATAACTACTGTGTATATAGATGAGCTGAGTATATAGCTGCTGTGTATATAGATGAGCTGTATATATAGATGAGATGAGTATATAGCTGCTGTGTATATAGATGAGCTGAGTATATAGCTGCTGTGTATATAGATGAGCTGTATATATAATCTGAGTATATAGCTGCTGTGTATATAGATGAGCTTTATATATAGATAAGCTGAGTATATAGCTGCTGTGTATATAGATGAGCTGAGTATATAGCTGCTGTGTATATAGATGAGCTGAGTATATAGCTGCTGTGTATATAGATGAGCTGAGTATATAGCTGCTGTGTATATAGATGAGCTGAGTATATAGCTGCTGTGTATATAGATGAGCTGTATATATAGATGAGATGAGTATATAGCTGCTGTGTATATAGATGAGCTGAGTATATAGCTGCTGTGTATATAGATGAGCTGAGTATATAACTACTGTGTATATAGATGAGCTGAGTATATAGCTGCTGTGTATATAGATGAGCTGAGTATATAGCTGCTGTGTATATAGATGAGCTGAGTATATAGCTGCTGTGTATATAGATGAGCTGTATATATAGATGAGCTGAGTATATAGCTTCTTTGTATATAGATGAGCTGTATATATAGATAAACTGAGTATATAGCTGCTGTGTATATAGATGAGCTGTATATATATAGATGAGCTGAGTATATAGCTGCTGTGTATATAGATGAGCTGAGTATATAGCTGCTGTGTATATAGATGAGCTGAGTATATAGCTGCTGTGTATATAGATGAGCTGTATATATAGATGAGCTGAGTATATAGCTGCTGTGTATATAGATGAGCTTTATATATAGATAAGCTGAGTATATAGCTGCTGTGTATATAGATGAGCTTTATATATAGATAATCTGAGTATATAGCTGCTGTGTATATAGATGAGCTGTATATATATAGATAAGCTGAGTATATAGCTGCTGTGTATATAGATGAGCTGTATATATATAGATGAGCTGAGTATATAGCTGCTGTGTATATAGATGAGCTGAGTATATAGCTTCTGTGTATATAGATGAGCCGAGTATATAGCTTCTGTGTATATAGATGAGCCGAGTATATAGCTTCTGTGTGGTCTGGGAGAGGAGGAGGAGGAGGCGCTGCTGCTGCTTCCTTCCTGCACTGATTGCTGGTGCTGAAAGGACAGCGACACTTCCCTCCCTGCCATCCAGTCTATCCCAGCCAGCTACAGCTATGCAATGGAGAACTAGAATGGTGAAACCTTATTGTATATATATATATATATATATATATATATATATATATATATATATATAGGAATATATACTACATATACACTGCATTGCACTGCAGAGAACAGCCCTCCCACCCCCTGGACTGAAGCTGTTATATAAGTCATCCAGTGCCCAGCCCCCATCCACCCTGCAAACAACCTGTTATTAGGAAAGCACTACATGCAGGTTAGCAATCCACCCAGTGCACACAGCCATGGAGCTGCTGAGCATTGTGATATCTCCCTGTGTCCCCATCTGTGGGCGCCCTCTAAGCCCCCCGCAGCAGCAGCTATATACAGACCTACCTTGTGTGTATGGCCGTGCTCAGGATCCTGGCTGCTCCTCCTGCTGCTGGTGCTAAAGGATGTGAAGGTTTTCCTGAGCAGGAACACGTCAGTGGTTACACACTTCCTATGTGCAGACAGCCCAGACCAGCACAGCCACTGCAAGCTGAAACGCTGCGAAGGAGACTCGTCATTTCCTAAGAAGACGCGGCATTGTTCAGTGTTCTCTGCACTGCTCCGGGTTATGTCCGCACATAGAGAGAACTAGTGAGATCTGAAGACATGTGGAGGAATGAGGAGCCCCCAGCAGATGGGCCGACTGCACAATGTATAGTCGTAAAAACTGTCCTCATACAGTCCGGGTCAGCGAGACACAACGAGTAATCTCAATATCATTGTATAAAAAACACATAAATAATAAGTGCGAACCAATATCATACACAAAAGCACTAAAAGCTTTCTCACTACGTAGATGTGGGCTATGTAATGTATTCCGGAAACTACGGCCATAGTGGTCACTGAAAGCAACGGCCATTGGTTAACGAATTTATTAGGTTCTCATGATTTACTGTACAAAATAAACAACATGTCTATTTTCTACAGCCGCAGTTTGCAAACAACGGCCGTAGAAAATAGACTGTTCACACTATGTGGCCGTAGCGTTCAATGGTTATTTGATTTTCAGTCACACCCATATGGTCAGCAGATTTAATTGGTTTCTACGCCTGACAATGCAAAATCGGCTGGAGGAACACGTCATACAGCCACCATTGTTTGACACTCAAGCCAACCGCCATGTCAAACAACGGCCATTGTATTACACTGTGTGAACATAGCCTACTGCTATGTTCCCATGCTGTATAAAAATATTGAGATAGTGGGCATGTCAATTATTTCTGTACATTGGGCATTGATTTCAGTACAATTTTCACTGCATACAACGGCCATTGTTTATACGTTTTATCAACATAGCCTGAGCATGGAAAATCCTTGGCCTCTAAGGCCCTTATTAGACAAAGCCATTTGTAACAATAAATGATCGCAAACGAGAAAGGATTGTTTTTCGTTAACCTGAAACCGGTTACCATATTACACAGAACAATAGTCGTTAGTTACGATCGTTATAAGGATTGTTACTATAATTGTTTACTCCCTCTGATCGCAGCAAAAGAAGGAACAATTTGGAATTACACTAAACAAATGCAGAATTACAGTGAACGATTAACAATGATTAACAATGTCCATGCAGTGGTTTATGCACAATCTCGGGTCTCCTTCTGTAATGTAACCAGTGACAGTTTGTTTTCTTTGGTTCTATTCCCCTGATGAAAATTACTGTATCATTTTTAAAAGTAAAAAGAATTCCCAGTTGGGTCAAATTAGTTTTTTTTAATACAATGATGAAAAAAATAAACAAAAAATACTATTATATTTATAATATATATATTTATTTTTATTTTTATTTTTTCTCATCATTGTATTAAAAAATTAATTTGAAAACTAATTTGGACCTGACTGGGAATTCTTGCACTTTTAAAAACTATACAATAATGAGAAGAAATAAAAAAGAAATAACTATATTTCATTTCCATCAGGGGAATCGAACCGAAGAAAACAAACTGTTGCTGATCTCTAGACAGGTGATTTACCCCTAGACCACGGATCCAACACAGGCTAGGAATTTCAACTATATCTGATTGCAGATCATTCCTCTATTGGCAGATACTGGCTAACAGCTGAGTGAGCAGGAGGCCAGGCAACATTGATTATTCATGAAGAAGAGGGAGTAGGAAGGAGTGTTGAGGTGTGCCAGAGCGCAGCACAAATGCTGAGGCACAACTCCCCTTTGACTCTTCATTACAGTAGGAGACCCCACTTTGTGGTGACCACCTGCAAATGCATAGCTATTAAGTAACTAAAGCATCTTAAGGCCCTGATTACATAACATCTTATTTTGATATATGCTATTTGGGCTCAAACCGTAAAATGCAGCTGTAATTTTGAGGCAAATATACGTCCGTATTTTCACTATATTAATGCACTCCATTAAAGTCTATAAGGAACTATGCACTTACCATATGGAATAACGACTGTTACTGAACATGCTCATTATTTACTACCTGCAGTAGTTTTTTTTTTTGTTTTTTTTTAACTCAACATTACAGTTGTATTTAGCTTTTATTTTACTGTGTGTAAACCTAGCCTAAAGTCTTTGGGAGCAACTGTTGTGCGGCTATACTTGAGGACATGTCTGGGACAGAGGAACATCCCCATGTGTTCACAATTAAGCTCCTCTGACCAGAGTCAGGCAAAAGGGTGGGGAGCAGGAGGGAGAAGAAGATGGGGTAAAGAGGCAGCCGGCCAGCAATTGTTTATTTTAATTTCTTTGAATCTCCTTTAGAGACAGTGTTTCCTCTCCTTGTAATTTCATTAAAGCCAGATGTAAACTTCAAAAGAATTGCTTTACTACTCTCATTGCTGGTAATTTACAATTAAAGGAGAAGCTGGTCAGTTATAATTCTTATATGAAGGAGCCTTTTACCGAGGGGGACAATATTCAAAACTAGACTGAGACTCCGATACTAATGATTATTAATGTTATAGAACTCGGGCCTCAACATAGTCCCCCACAGACTTCTAGGGTAATCAGCTATAACGTTAGGTCCATACTGGTTCACAGTATACACCACCAATAGAGATAAGCGTAACTTTCGATTATAGTGTTCATGAATGTATAGCGTTGGACTGGCCCACCAGTGGACCACACATCTAAGACATCAGTGCACTGGGCACTGTGGTGTGTCGTCAGTGGCACGTGGCACAGAGAGTTCTGTTGTGCCACCAGCTGTCATCTAGAATCTGAGAGACTCGGCTTAAACATGATGCAGTGCAGTCTGTCCATTTCAGATCAGAGCTAGCAACACAGATGACAGACCGTCTGTGCTAAAATAAACCTTGATGCTGGTTGGCTGAATGGCAGCCAACCGATGTTGGGCTTATTATTGCTCCACCCAGCTCTTGGAGGAGGCAGGAGCAAGGGAATAGACATGGCTTAAAAGGCCTAACTACAAAATGGGGACTCAGTGTGGGGGCCTAACTACAGAGTGAGAGCACAGTATAAGCTACATAACTAACTATAGAGTGGATATATAAAGCGAGACTTATCTACAGTGTGGGGTGACAATGTAAGACCACAAAAGGGGCCTATCTACAGTGTCAGGCGCAAAATGGGACTAATGACCGTTGGGGGCACTAGTTTTGTTTTGGGGCAATTGGGGCACTATAGGTGGAGTGTTTGTATAGGGGTAGGAAGTTTGGTGGTAAAAGTAAGCAACCTAAGATGTTTTCCAGGAAATTTTTCAAAGATGATTCAAAACATGGAAAAACATCAACTGTAGGATGGAACTATCCATCACTGGATGTAATAACACAGTAATCACTTATACATCCTGCACAGCACCTGTATAAAGGTGCTATCTGCCACTACATGGAGAGAGAGAGGGAAAAACACATCTTTATATACACTAACAATATTGTGGTGGGGAAGGGTGGTCACAGTGGTGAATTAAAGAAGTCTGGGCTCTGACCTCTTTTTTCTTTTCAAAAGAGCCAGGGAGGAGGTGGGTGCCGCGGCTCCAGGGCTGTGGTCCTCTGTCTCCGGTCCGGTTCCCAGTCTTCCGGCTGCTTCCTGATCTGAGCAGGGATCTAGGTCATGCCGTGTCAGGCACGCTCACAAACCTTGGGTCCTCACTCTGTATCTATGACAGCACTAAATCTGGCACCGAAAATATCTTAACAGAGGCACAGTTGTCCCTGATACCCACAACAGCGCATAAGGAATCGCAGCAGACAGTAACATAGAATCCGTCTTCATCATGAGACCAAGAACCTTAAAATCAGCGTACACTGTGTCTCATGCAGAATACAGGTGCACAGAGACACAGCAGTAAGCGCTATCTCCTAATGCACAGCTGTGAGCAGGGGGGGGATCAGGACACCCCTTCTCTTAAAGTATTCAGGCACAAATTCAAAATACAGGTACTTTAGAGTGACCATTGTGTATTGTGCCCAAAAAACTACCCGGTACACATTCAATTGTTTGGATGTTTGCCTTAGGAAAAGTTTTAAGTAAAACTTTTGCTTGAAGAAAATATTCAATACATAACAGAATCCGCAAAGCTGACCAAATACCTCTGCCTGCAACCACAAGAGAGACTGGCTGGATGGGTAGTCAGTGTGCTGCATTTATTTGTAAGCACCTCTATTCAAACTCTAATATAATATATAATATAGCTGATATAATAATACAATACCTAAGCCCCTTCTATGGTCCCATATAGTAGTATTAATTATCTCTTACTTCAGTAGAAGGTAAGCCCCTTTTTTGTCCTATATAGAAGTTAGACACTCTCCGTGCCCCCATATAGTAGTTAGGCCTTGCTGTGACCCCATATAGTATTTAGACCTTGCTGTGTCCTCATAGTAAGAACCATTTTTTCCCCCATAATAGGATTTGGGCTCCTATGTGTCCCCATATAGTATTACACATTTCTGTGCTCTCATAATAGTAGTTATTCTCTCACTCTCTGTTCCCATATGTTAGTTAGGCCCCTCTGTGCCTCAAAATGTAGTTAGGCCCTCTGCATCTCTGTATAGTAGTTTGGGCTCATGCCTCCATATAGTATTAGACTTCTCTCCTGTGTCTCTATATAGTAATATAGTATTAGGCTCCCTCTGTGTCTCTGTAGAAGTTAGATCATGCTTATCCCTATAGGAATGAGGCCTCCAATATGCCTCCAATATAGGCAGCATGGTGCAGTAACACTGCCTGCATTGGATAAGTGACAGCACCGGAGGCTCAACTCAGCTATCTCTCTGCCACTACAAGTGCCTGACTGCATGTGCCTCTTAAAGATACACACACAATTGAATGCCATTGTTTCAGGGCATCTATCCCGGATCCCTGGTCAGGTCCCTCTTCCCTTGCTGGCCTGGTCTATATGACCCTGTAGCTGCAGGGAGGCTCACTATAGCTTAGGACCCACCGGGAGCTTCATTGGTTTCTCGATGGGCCAGTCTTAGCCTGGCTGACACTCATCTTTTTGGAAAACCTGAGGCCCCCAGCTACCATGACAACCTATTTACACTCTGTGTTAGCATTGTAGCACATCAATGGGGTGAAGAGACATTTTGTCAAACCCTGTAGAAGCTATGGTTGTTAGTGACCTCGGCATCTAAGGGGCTAAAGGCGTTTTACCTGTATATTAAGTCACAGGATCTGCTTGTAAAGCCGCATTATCACTATGACTTATATGTACGTCAGTTTCCATTAAAGGGGTCATCCAGGCACTAAAAAGGTTTATATTTGGCTGGGGGTGGTATGGAAGTTAGGAAAAGAAGACACACTCACCTTCCTCAGTCCCCTGCAGCTTCTGGTGTGATGTCATCCTGTCGCCTGCTCTTCATTCTGCTTCCTACGTCTAAGACCGTCTTGCCGTAACAGTAACTGCCTGCTGAGCCAATCACTGACTAAGGCGGGGCACTGCTGCAGTCAGTGGATCAGTACGTTTTCCCTATGTTTCTTATATTAGTTTACAGAACATTACTTGTCTTGAAGACTATACTTCCCGGACGCACATTAGAGAAAGCCTGTTAGATAGCTGTTAGGTCCCGTAGACACACAGCACCTTTCATATATCCATCTGTGCCTCCAGAAAGTAGAAAAACACTGTTATTCTCTAGTGCAGAGTTAGGCACTTTTTTTCTTGGTTCTGGACAGTTACATCCATTTGCTGAACTCAGCTTTTTTTTTCCAGTTTGCATCAGGTTCAAGTTTACCAGTGTTTCCATCTTTCTGACTTACATATTACAGACATTTTTGACAGTTTATACATTAATAATTTAGACATCTCTCAAAGTCTTTTGCTTCCCCTACAATTGCACTTATAGGGGTACATCCCATTGCCTCCAGCAGCCACCACTCACGTCAGCCTCCGGTCTCCTGAGTCTCTCAGGTTCCTGTGACACTTAGCCAGTCAGTTACTGCAGAAGTGTTCCACCTCAGTCACTGATTGGCTGAGCAGGTATTTCTGAGCCGGGTAGTGGCGTCACAAGATTGGAAGATACAAGAGACCGTCAGGTGGTGCTTCACCGCGGGGGTTCTGAGACTATTATGTTCCCTGTTTTTTTATGTTTGCCAGGAGTTCTCCTTTAAGACTCTATAGCTATGTGTGGGGCAGCTTTCCTGATACATATGTATCTGAAAGTGACCAAGTATGGTCTATACAAACCAGTTGCTGAATTCTAAATAAAGAAAATCAACCTATCAACCTATTCCCTCAGATACAAATTTCCAATGACATTTTTTTGGGGTCTAAAAAAAAAAAGCCACAAAAAACTGACAGCAGTTTTCACAGTTTTTTTCTACTGACATATTTTCAATTTAGCATGCATTAGTATAGACTTTTTTACTTGGCATTTTATCCTTTACGTATTTTTTTTTTTTTCATTACAAGTTAATTGATTCAATTATACATGCACACAACATTTTTTTTCTGGTGTTTATTCCCACTTATAGAAGTCTATGGGAGATTAAAAAAAACACCACGGCCTGTGTATACTACGATTTCTCTGAAACTAAACCTAAAAACACCACCAAAATGCGCAAAAAGCTCATGTGGGTAAAGGTTTCCTGTTTTCCCATTGCTTCTTGTTAACATCTGGCCACACTGTATTTTAAGACAAAGTGTGTGTGTGTTTTGCTGTTTTTTTTTTCTTTTTTATCTCTGTGCAATTCCAGCTGGAGCGGATCATGGGTATATGCCGAAACACGTTGTCCTGTACTTGATAATGTTTTGCACATAATAAAACAAGCATAACTTGACTAGGTGAGTGCCTGTATTTCCTAATTCACTATGTCTGGGACCCCATCCCGCCACGAGCACCACCACCACAGAAGTGCCGTCTCCTCCACAATACAATTCCATTTTTAATGGAATTTTTAAAATATTGTCCGTTATTGACACGCCCGCCCAATGCATATAGTGTATTAAATAACGGACATTGTTTGCACATACGTCAAATCAACGTTCATGACAGTTATTTGGAGACTTTTTTGTAACAGACGGTATTTTGAGTTGTTCGCACACTTTTTTTTCACCGTCTTTACTATTAAATTCAATGGACCTTCAAAAAAGAACACCGCAACCAAAAGGGCCTGAACTACAGTAATATACCAACATTGTAATGACGGGCGCCCAAAATGCGGAATGATGGACGTCACTTGGAACTCAAAATGATGGACGTCATTTTATAAATAAAGAATGGAAAGAGAAAGCGTCATGTG
Organism: Dendropsophus ebraccatus; assembly: GCF_027789765.1. Taxonomy (NCBI): domain Eukaryota; kingdom Metazoa; phylum Chordata; class Amphibia; order Anura; family Hylidae; genus Dendropsophus; species Dendropsophus ebraccatus. The sequence continues at coordinate 151,310,923 of NC_091458.1, forward strand.
AACATAGCCTTACAGTTGCAGATTCTCTCGTCATTGAATGTGGTAGCATTAAAAATACACCAGAGATTGGGCCGTCCTGCCTAATTTTCCTCTCCCGGCTCACTTGTCATGCAAAACTTTACGGCTAATATATTCCAGACTAGAAGGAAGATTAGCAAATTGCTGGGGAAATTGGAATGAAAGGAAGCTTGTGGTAAGGACAGACATATTTCCTAATGAAACCACTTGTTTTTAGACCATAAATACAGTATTTAAAGCGATATTGTCCCCCCTCTCCAGATAAAGAGTTCTCAGCACCATTCTTAAGCTTATATTCTGCACATTTCATATCTTACTGTATAAAGGATTTCTTGGTGGTCTCGCCATTCAAAAATGCCTGTTATTGTTGGTGGACAGTGCCGTCTGAGTGGGACTTTACTGCTGTCGTGCCCCATCAGCATGGTAAGCTCCGCCCCTCAGTGATGTCATTGCCACATAGGCCCACATGACCTCTGACGTCATCTAAATGGCCCAACCTGGAGGCCTAGGCCCCACCCCTTCCCACATGTAGTGAATCCTCCATCAGATGGCCAGTTTTGATGATGTCATGGAGGGGCGGGCCTATTGTGCAGATGTAGGCAAGGAGATGGGGCACAGAAGTAAACCCCCACCCAGATGGCACTGTCCACTAACGATAACAGGCGTTTATAAGTGGAGAGACCACCAATAAATCCTTTATAAATTAAGGGTATGTGAAATGGAGAGAAGAGTGCAGCTGCACCTCACACCTATGGCTGATACTAAAGCCGCTAAGCTACTTTAAAAACAAACACCAGGAATTTGGTATACAATTTGATCAAACCAATACTGCCCCGTGTACCCCGTGCAGGTATCCTGGTTCACACGGGTCCCTACGCTAACTCTGTACCGTGTCAGTCAGTGACTGCCTCCCCCGCAAGGCGTGCACATGCTGGGAAGTGAGGCCATGGAATGGCCCTGCAACCCCACTGTCACAAGACCAAACCCAAAATGCCCCACACAGGCCCTGCCGGCACCGCCGGTGGAGAACGCTGCCCCCAAATGACACAAGTATGAGTATGGTAGCCTAGGGGCACTAGTATCAGCCATAGGTGTGAGGTGCAGCGCTCTTTTTCTTCCCTGAACCGTAAATTAAGGGTATGTTCACACTGAGTAAATCAGGCAGAATTCTGCGGCAGAACTTCCAGCAGCGGAATCCTGCCTGTCTCAGTGTGCCATAGCCTAACTATGGAAGTGCGCACGCTCCTCCACTGCCACCGCTCTCCGCTCGAAGAAGTGACATGTCGCTCTCAGCCAGATAATCATTAAAGGGGGGAGCGGTCCAGCCTATCTTGCGAAGGTTGCCCTGTCCCCAGTGCTCCAAACAGCCTTACCGGATGCAGAATTACACTACAAATTGCACTGGAATAGCACTGAGGATGAAGGTAAGAGACTTATCCTCATCCTCAACGTCCTGAGCGCAATAGGGAGCTATCAGCAGGAAAGATCTGTCTACGCTTCTAATAGTTTCTCTTTAATATTTGGTCCGAAAACCTTTGTAGTTACAGAGGTCGGACATTTCCTATAGTTTTTGACCAAGTTTGCAGACCCTGCAGCAGCGATTTTTTTACTCCTTCATACACCTCTTCTCCAGATCTTTCAGGTTTTGGGGGTGTCACAAGGCAACAATGAGTTTCAGCTCCTCCAAAGATTTTCTATTGGGTTCAGGTGTGGAGACTGGTTAGGACACTCCAGGACCTTGAAATGCTTCTTATGGAGCCGCTCCTTAGTTGCCCTGGCTGTGTGTTTTGGGTCATTGCCATGGTGAAAGACTCAGACACGACCCATCTTCTTTACCTTTAAGGTAAGGAGAGAAGGAGATACATGGCCCCATCCATCTTCCCTTTAATTTGGTGCAGTTGTCCTCTCCCTTTGCAGAAAGGCACTCCCAAAGTATGATATTTCCACCCCCATGTTTCACAATTGGGACTGTGTTTTGGTGATTATACTCATCCATTTTCTTCGTCCAAACATGGTGAGTGGAGTTGATGCGTAAATCTATTTTGATCTCATCTGATCACATGACCTTCTCCCATGCCTCCTCTGGATCATCCAGATAGTCATCAGATATTCAAAGAGCCTAGACATGTGCTGGCGTGAGCAGGGGGACCTTGCGTGCCCTGCAGAATTTTAATCCATGGTGGTCTAATGGCAATTTTTGAGACTGTGGTCCCAGCTTTCTTTAGGTCATTGACCCATGTAGTTCTGATCTGATGCCTTACCTGTTTAAGAATCATCCTTACCCCACAAGGCGAGATCTTGCATGGAGCCCCAAACTGAGGAAGATCAACCGTCAGCTTTCATTTTCTAATAACTGCACCAACAAGCTGCTTACTTATTGTCTTGTAGCCCCACCCAGCCTTGTGCAGGTCTACAATTTTGTCCCCAGTGTCCTTAGCCAGCTCTGTGGTCTTGGCCATGATGAAGAGTTTGGAGTGTGATTGAGTGTGTGGACCAGTGTATTTTTTATATGCAGGTAATGAGTTCAAACAGGTGCAATTAATCCAGGTAATGAGTGCAGAGTAGGAGGAGCTTACAGGTCTATGAGAGACAGAATTCTTACTGGTTGGTAGGTGATCAAATACTTATTCCATGCAATAAAATGGTAATTGTTTAAATATCATACAATTAGATTTTTTTTTTATTTTTTTTCATAAATTCTGTCTCTGACAGGTGAAGTGTACCTACGATAAAAATTACAGACTTCCCCATTCTTTGTAGGTGGAAAAACATGCAAAATCATCAGTCTATCAAATACTTATTTTCCCCACTGTGTATATGAGAAATAATGCAGTGAAACTATTTGTATACATGTGTATACAGGTAATCCAAAAAATTCACGACGTGAGGGCTGAGAGCTCTACTGAATGGCATTGAATAATGTGCTCAAGCCATACAATTATTTCCAGGTCCCCAGAGGGCTTAAAGCCCCGGAGGTTTCTTTTACTATGACATGTTAGATGAAAGAAAAAAATTCAGAAGTTTGCCGTAAAAGCATTTTTTATTAATACAAGACGTTAATATTATTGATTGTTGTCTGGATTTTTTGGAAATTGTGTCACGTTAAGTATATACTTTCATTGCTCCAATGACTCGTTTAACAAGATTCACCAGTAGGCACTGCAAACTCCAACCCAAAAGGCTACAGCGAACTGAGAAAACCGCTCATCCCGGTCTCTCCCCCTTCTCTCATGCGGGAACAGACTACACTGATTTTGATGCTAATGTCCCTTCGAGGAGCCTAGACAAACATGTCTTCGAATGCTGATGAAATATCCCTATGGCCACTTTATGGAACGCTTTGGAAAAATAAAATGCATCTCTCATCAGCATGCTGGAGGCTTTAACCCGCGATGTGCCAATCAAATGAGGAAACAAAGAGCTTTCTGTGGATTCCATAGCTAGTTCTTCTCAATGACACAAATAGAATGGACTTGACTACATATTCCACTCGAAATTCTCCATCATGCACTCACATGATCGCCATGCGCTAAAGTTCAAAAAAACCTATGAATTCCACCCCGCAAGGCAAAGATTCCAAAAACTCTGAAGATTATGATCTTAACACAAAAAGAGATCTGTCACTATTGACTCTCTTTGCATATACACTGATCTAAATGAGTATACACACAAGCAATGGCGAAGATGGTTGGGTAACAAGTTATGTAAGTTCCATTGGCCATTTAGACTTCAGCTTTGATCTGTAATCTCTACAGAAAGATTTTTTGATAACTTTTCAAAATAGGTGATTAATGAAGCTTCCAATAACCTATTAAAACACTGATTTATATAGTACATGACCTACATACTAAACAGTTTATTTAACAAAGAATAGAGGCAGCCATGATCAATGTACCACCAATAGTGACCCTGTATATCTTTGCCTTTACAGTTACACTGCATTGACACAAGTGGTTCCACATCTTAAAGGGGTTATCCAGTGCTACAAAAACATGGCCACTTTTCCCCCTCTCTTCTCTCCAGATTGAGTGGGGTTCCATTGAAGTAAATGAAGCTTAATTGCAAACTACACCTGAACTGGAGACAAGAGAGGGGGGGAAAGTGGCCATGTTTTTGTAGCGCTGGATAACCCCTTTATACATTCTAGTGTTTCATTCTGATTTTGCCTCCAGGTGAAGGCAAAAAAAACAAAAACTAGTAAAGTGGAATCTAGTAAAATAACCTATATTTTTGGTACACTATATAAAGTATCCATGTTGTTGTCTTTGCTACACTCTTATTTCTGTTGCAAAAATTGAAAAATTTTCTATAAAAAATTAGTTATAAAAAAACACATTCAATATATGCTTGTATAAAACTTTGTCTTAATCTTTCTTTAAAATTGCCTAATTTCATCAAGGGTAAATGTCACCAAAGCAGGGTCTCACAGTAGTTGGGTCCCTTCTTCTATAGTAAGAAGGAGGAGAAGATCCACAGCGTCCAAAAAAAGTTTTGTTGTCTTTATTATGAGGCATATAAAAAGTTACAAAAGATAAAAACGTAGGCCTACATGTTTCGGGGAAACACACCCCCTTGATCACGGCATATTCTTCTATATGGACAGCGTCACCTAGGCAGGGCTTCACTGTAGTTAGGCCCCCTCTCCTATAGAAGACAGAGGGGCCCACCTGTCGAGAAGCCCAGCTTAGGTGACACTGTCCACCAATGAAATTAAGCAATTTTAGAAAAGAATTGACAGTCTGATTGAGTGTAAAAGATCTTAATTGGCGTGGGAAAATTTTCCATCTGTGCAAAATGCGGTACGATGTATCACTTTCATAGTGCTCTAACAGGTGGCCAGTGATTCTAATTGGCAATGAAAGCGCTCAGTGTGTTAAACAGTACGTATGTATTCTATGCAACGTTAAAGTATGTGGAAAAATTTCAGTCTGTGCACACATTTTTTAATAAAGGCTTTTTTTCTAAGGCTTTGTTCACACACCGTGAAATAAATTCCAATATACATTTATAATTTAATAATAAATAGTGTTGAACGAGCACTTAAAGGGAATCTGTCATCTGTAATTCATGTTTCAACTTGCGGACACTGTTAGATGCAGTTAGGACAAGGAGCACTTATATATACAGTACAGCACTTATATATAGCACTTTTAATATATCAGCCCTTGCTTCCATAATGAAGAAAAATACTTTTACTGTCTGATACAAAGAGTCCAGACTCCTGAATAGCTACAAGCTAGAAAAATGAAAACAAAAAGGTGTAATAGGTTTCAGCAAGACACATTATAACTGCGGCAGTATGTCTACAATTGCCAGCATCCCGCCGGAAATCTACTGCGTCTTGCAGAAACCTGTTATATTTTTTTGTTCTAATTTTTGTATATTTCGTTTAAACATCCCTTCAAGGGACAAAATATACAAAAATTACAATGAAAAAAATCAAATAGCCTTCTGTGGGAGATATAAATATCAGCCGAACAATCATTTGGCCATCAGTTATTGTGAGCCACCTTTACCCGAGGTCGATCAAGCACTAGGTTCGATCAACACTAAAAATAAAACCATATGTAAACGGGGGAAAAAATCGTCGATAAATAAATAATGAGCGCTTTTTGACTTTTGTTCGGCAGACAGCTATTACTCTTGATCCCTATATACACTTAAAGGGGAACTATCAGCAGGTTAGACTAATCTAACCTGCTAATATCTCCCTATTGCGCAGGAGGCGCCGAGGATGAACGCATGTCTGATACCTTCATCCTCTGCACTGTTCCCATACAGTTAGTCTTTTACCCCACAGTCCGGTAAAACCATTTGGAGCACTACCCACCCACATATCATTAATCCACCCCCAGCCTGGCCGGCCTTTCTAATGATTATCAATGGAGCGGGCCTAATCAGCGCTATGGGGGCGAGGCAGTGCTCCTAATTGTCTTACCGACCAAGGAGTAAACGACTAACTGCATGGGATAAGCGCTGAGGATGAAGGTAAGAGGCATTAAAGGAGAAGTCCAGTGAAAATTTTATTATTATTTTTAATAAATTGTATTGCCCCCCCAAAAGTTACACAAATCACCAATATACACTTATTACGGGAAATGTTTATAAAGTGTTTTTTTCCCTGCACTTACTACTGCATCAAGGCTTCACTTACTGGATAACATGGTGATGTCTCTTCCTGGATAACATGGTGATGTCACTTCCTGGATAACATGGTGATGTCACTTACTGGATAACATGGTGATGTCTCTTCCTGGATAACATGGTGATGTCACGACCCGACTCCCAGAGCTGTGCGGGCTGTGGCTGCCGGAGAGGATGATGGCAGGGGGCTGCTCAGTGTCCCTCCAGTGCCCTGTGTCCCTCAGTGTCCCCCTGCCATCATCCTCTCCAGCAGCCACAGCCCACACAGCTCTGGGAGTTGGGTTGTGACATCGCCATTTTATCCAGGAAGTGACATCACCATTTTATACAGAAAGTAACATCACCATTTTATCCAGGAAGTTACACCACCATGTTATCCAGGAAGTGACATCACCATGTTATCCAGGAAGTGAAGCCTTGATGCAGTAGTAAGTGCAGGGAAAAAAAGCACTTTATAAACATTTCCCGTAATAAGTGTATATTGGTGATTTGTGTAACTTTTGGTGGGCAATACAATACTTTGATAAACATTTTTGCCGGACTTCCCCTTTAATACATCTTCTGTGTCTCCTGCACAATAGGGGCATATCAGCAAGTTAGATTAGTCTAACCTGCTGATAGTTCCCCTTTAAATGTTAGTTCTTTCTGGAACATTTATGTTTTCCCAGTGTAGAAAGGAGGGGGGATCAACTGCCAATTTAAACAATAAAAAAAACGTATGTAGGCCTCATACTCTCAAGGCTACTTTATTACTTCATAAAATGGATTGGCATTTTGTTAGCATAGCACACTCTATGGCTACATTCACATCTTCAGTAGTTTTTCAGGACCGTAAAAGATGTCTGCGAACCTCGTCCAAAATGCACAAAAATGTGTCTGTAATTCATTATTTAGTAAGGAATGGATCAGCAAAGAAGGGGAAAGTGATATTAAAAGGGAACCTGTCACCAGTACAATGCTATCTAATCTATAGCCGTCATGTTATAGAGCAGGAAGAGCTGAGCAGATTGATATATAACTTTGTGGGAAAAGATTCAGTATAACTTGTAACATGTTGATTGAAATCCCTGCTCATTCTGTGATAAGGAGTCCAGTGGGCGGGGTCACTCAGTGGACCGGACTCTTAAGCCTGGAAACATCAGAGATTTCAATCAATAAATTACAAGTTATACTGAATCTTTTCCCATAAAGATATATATCAATCAGCTCGTCTCCTTCTGATCTATAACATGATGCCGATAGCTTAGGTAGCATTTTCATGGCGATGTGTTCCCTTTAAATAGGTGGAAATTGTTTTAAATGATTACTCATATGTATTTTTTATGCAGACGTTATGGACGTTTCTTCCATAAAAATTACGGATAGACTTCTATGGCGCTATCTGTGCCGCAATTATTGTCCGTCCTAGAGCTTGTCAGTAATTTTTGTGGATCTGTAAAACACATAGTGTGAACAGCCCAATAGAATAGGCCCTAAATTTGTCCGTAATTAAAAATCCACAATTACGATCCACAAACTTACGGAATGTGTGAATGTAGCCTATGTATGGATAGATTGATAAAACAACAGTCAGATAAATCGGCAGGTAGGATATATGGATCGGGCATGGTTAGAGCCCCCAGAAATGACCTCTTCTCCTTTTGCAGATTTTTCTCTGCATGAGTGAAATTCTCAGGACTGGGAGATGTTAAGTTATCTACTAGCAGGAACTAACAATATCCTCTTCCCTAATCACTAAAATATGTTTGTCTAAGACCTTCGAATAAGAGTCTGGGGATGGTTAACCCCTCGCTCGCTGCCTTTGCATTGCAATATGTCTGTAAATTCAGATGTGCTATGGTAAGTAACAGGCATTAGCCATAAAGCACAGCAAAAAGGTATGACAATCTACGGAAGTCATATCAGTATCTGCTGCGAGGAATCTATTCTATTCTTGGGGGTCAGTCTGCAAGAAGACATTGCCGAGGAAAAATTATAAAAAGTGGCGGATGGTGAATTAGCACTTTTCCTACTTCCATTGGAAGTCGATGGCTCTATCAATTTTCCCAATTGGATAGGAGGGGCTGGATTGATGTAGTCATCCCTATCTATAAGGCTATGTTGCCAGTATTTTTGCTTAGTATTTTGGTCAGTATTTTGCAAATGAGTGGATGGCCATCATTTAGCGACAAATAACAGCTGCTATTTTAAAACAATGGACGTTGTTTTAAAAAAACGGTAATTATTTGTAATTAAAAGGGGTTACTCAGCGCTACAAAAACATGGCTGCTTTCTTAGAGAGACAACACGACTTGACTCCAGTTCAGGTGCGGTTTGCAATTAAGCTCCATTTAGAGATGAGCGAACCTGGAGCATGCTGGAGTCCATCCGAACCCGATCGTTTGGCAATTAATTAGCGGTGGCTGCTGAAGTTGGATAAAGCCCTAAGGCTATGTGGAAATCATGGATATAGTCATTGGCTATATCCATGTTTTCCAGACAACCTTAGAGCTTTATCCAAGTTCAGCAGCCCCGCTAATCAAATGCCGAACGTTCGGGTTCGGATGGACTCGAGCATGCTCCAGGTTCGCTCATCTCTAGCTCCATTCTCTTCAATGGAACTGAGCAGCAAAACCCCGCCCAAGCTGGAGACAAGAGTGGTGCTGTCTCTGGAAGAAAGTGGCCATGTTTTTGTAGCGCTGGATAACCCCTTTAAATGACGACCATCCACTCCAATGACTATGTGAGCATAGCCTTTCTTTGTTTCAATCCACTCCTGGTTTTGGTTGCAAAATACTGAGCAAAAATACTGTGTGGGAACATAGCCTCAGCCACATCAATATATAAAGGTAAAATACGGCTATCTTTTTAGTATATGGCTATATGCATACTGTCTTTTTAAAAAAAAAAAAAACAGAAGTGGGTTAAAAAAACAGAAACTGTGCACATCTTTCCATTGTAATTTTGCCCTGTCAGTTCCACTCCTGATTTTGGTTGAAGTAAAAGACTGACAGAAATACTATGTGTGAACATAGCCTAAGAATGCGATTTATTGGAGTCAAAGAGTAATCAGCTGGCAGTGCACACACCACATAGGACAATGGCCGTAATTTTTACGAAATACCAAATGATAAACATGCTCATTGTTTACCACCTGCTTTTGCAAAATAAGTCTGTTTTTTTTTTTTCATCTGTTCACACATTGTTTTATTTTTACTCAAAATTATGGTCGTATTTAGCTTTAATTTTACTGTGTGTGAACCTAGCCTAAGAATAATGCCATTCACTGGTGACTTTTTTTTTTCCTAATTCTATCTGAGAATATAGGTGGTAACAGTCAACCACATAATAAAATACAAAAGCAAAAACTATAAAATATAAGCAAAACTGTAGAATTCCAAAATGGAAGAGGTGCCCACAAACAGATTACTGGGAGGATTACTGGGCAGTTAGCTTGTCACTGGGAGGTGTGATCAGGGGGGCGGTTAGCTTGTCTCTGGGGGGGTGATTGAGCAGGTGGCTGGGGGATGTGATCAGGCGGGCGGTTAGCTTGTGGCTGGCGGTGTGATTGGGTGGGCAGTCAGCTTGTCGCTGAGGGGTGTGATCGGGCGGGAGGTTAGCTTGTCTCTGGGGGGTGATTGAGCAGGCGGTTAGCTTGTGGCTGGGAGATGTGATCAGGCAGGTGGTTAGCTTGTGGCTGGGGATGTGATCAGGCGGGCGGTTAGCTTGTGGCTGGCGGTGTGATTGGGTGGGCAGTCAGCTTGTCGCTGAGGGGTGTGATCGGGCGGGCGGTTAGCTTGTCGCTAGGAGGTGTGATCAGGGGGGCGGTTAGCTTGTGGCTGGGGGATGTGATCAGGGGGGCGGTTAGCTTGTTGCTGAGGGGTGTGATCGGGCGGGCGGTTAGCTTGTCGCTGGGGGGGTGATTGAGCAGGCGGTTAGCTTGTCGCTGGGAGGTGTGATCAGGGGGGCGGTTAGCTTGTTGCTGAGGGGTGTGATCGGGCGGGCGGTTAGCTTGTCGCTGGGGGGGTGATTGAGCAGGCGGTTAGCTTGTCGCTGGGGGATGTGATCAGGCAGGCGGTTAGTTTGTCGCTGGGAGGTGTGATCAGGGGGGCGGTTAGCTTGTTGCTGAGGGGTGTGATCGGGCGGGCGGTTAGCTTGTCGCTGGGGGGGTGATTGAGCAGGCGGTTAGCTTGTCGCTGGGAGGTGTGATCAGGGGGGCGGTTAGCTTGTTGCTGAGGGGTGTGATCGGGCGGGCGGTTAGCTTGTCGCTGGGGGGGTGATTGAGCAGGCGGTTAGCTTGTCGCTGGGGGATGTGATCAGGCAGGCGGTTAGTTTGTCGCTGGGAGGTGTGATCAGGGGGGCGGTTAGCTTGTTGCTGAGGGGTGTGATCGGGCGGGCGGTTAGCTTGTCGCTGGGGAGGTGATTGAGCAGGTGGTTAGCTTGTCGCTGGGGGGTGTTATCAGGCAGGCGGTTAGCTTCTCGCTGGGGGATGTGATCAGGCAGGCGGTTAGTCTGTGGCTGGGGGTATGTGATTGGGTGGGCGGTTAGCTTGTGGCTGGGGCAGTGTGATTAGGCAAGCAGTTAGCTTGTCGCTGGGGGGCGATCGGGTGGGCCGTTAGCTTTTTGCTGGGGGGTTGATCGGGCAGGTAGTTAGCTTGTCGCGGGGGGGGGGATTGATCAGGCGGGCGGTTAGCTTGTGGCTGGTGGTGTGATTGGGTGGGCGGTTAGCTTGTCTCTGGGGGGTGTTATCAGGCAGGCTGTTAGCTTGTTGCTGGGGGTGTGTGATTAGCTTGTTGCTGAGGCAGTGTGATTAGGCGGGCGGTTAGCTTGTCGCTGGGGGGTGAGATCAGGCGGGCGATTAGCTTGTTGCTTGGGTGGTGTGATTAGGTGGGTGGTTAGCTTGTTGCTTGGGTGGTGTGATTAGGTAGGCGGTTAGCTTGTTGCTGGGGGTGTGTGATTAGGCGGGCGGTTAGCTTGTCGCTGGGGGGTGAGATCAGGCGGGCGATTAGCTTGTTGCTTGGGCAGTGTGATTAGGTGGGTGGTTAGCTTGTCAATGGGGGGGTTTATCGGGGCAGGTGGTTAGCTTGTGGCTGTTGGGTGTGATCAGGCAGGCGGTTAGCTTGTCACATGAGGGGGAGGGGTCGGCCGAGGTTACGTAATGGGGCGGCTGTCTGAGGTTTGCCCCATCTAGGTTTGCAGAAAACCTAGAATCAGCTCCGTCCTTACCGGCTTCAGATTGCCTGAGAGATTTCTCACCATTTAGCTGCATGCACGGCCATGGTGGGGAAGTGGCTGCACGCCTAACGGGGCTTCTGCATTATTTCCCTGTAAATGAGCTGCCCGGTGGACGGCAGGTCACTTTCTCAGTGCTCTTTGATAGCTATTACTTGTTAATAGCCTTTTCTTAGTGTTCTGAACAGTTTATTCCAGATAAAGCCTGATCTTGGCTCTAAAGGGGAAAGGTGAAGAGGAACATTACCTCCCTGAGAACACAAGTTGTAGCCGTCACTCACACTTTCCCTTGAGCTGTTAAAAGCTATTGAATAACTTCTTTATGTCCTATATATTCCTTGCATTACTATGCAGCTATTTCACATCTAGATTTATGGAGCCGTGTGCATTCTCATTAATAAATAAGAGACAAGTGTTATGGGGCTTTTTCCAGGACTTTTCAATAAACTAACATTGCTTTGACTTTTATGGGTGTTGTGCCATAGATTTGTATATTACTTCTATTAAAAAAATCTCAAGTCTTCCAGTACTTATCAGCTGCTGTATGTCCTGCAGGAAGTGATGTATTCTCTCCAGTCTGACACAGTGCTCTCTGCTGCCACCTCTGTCCATGTCAGGAACTGTACAGAGCATCAGCAATTCCCCATAGAAAACCTATCCTGCTCTCCAGACTGGACACTAGACTTACTTCCTGCAAGACATACAGCAGCTTGTAAGTACTGGAATAGATTTTTTTTAAATACAAATCTCAGGCACTTCTGGTGAACAACCCCTTTAAGTACAGGACCCAATGTTCCCCTATGGACATGACAACACACCTTATTTTTCAATGAGCTATTTCAACCATACAAAGTGAAGGCGAATGACTTCTGACACTAAGATTCAGTAAAACAACTGTAAACTTTACTGTTTCTTCTGCAAAAAAAAAAAGAATACCCATACAGTCTTGTATAGCACAAGGTAAAGAAATCAACAGGGGTTGTAATCGCAAACTGTGCTCCATGCTTCCTCCGTGCTGATATTTGGTCTTTTCTCTGTTCAAAAAACAGGAAGTCCCGCCCTTTGCCGCTCACACAAGGAAAGACGCCTGTCCATCATGCAGGTCGTATATCAGATGAGAGCAATAACTTAGACTAATTGTATTATTAACTTTTACTAATTCTATTATCAGCTCTGCAGCTTACCAGGAGACAACGATCTGTGTTATGTAACAATTCAGTCAGTATAATGGCACTGTGTGGTTACAGAGGTTTTGGTGCTGTGTGACAGGAGAGCCGACCATACAATGCGAGCACTCCCAGGATTCTCTGCTACTGAATGTGGACATGCTGCAGCACAGTGAAGGGAGACACCTAGTGGCCATATGTATAATGTTGATTTAAACATAGAAAACTGTCTGTCCCACGGTTTTTATAGGTTAAACTAAAATGTACAGTTGTGTAAAATGTACAATTTAAAAAAATTTTAAAAAAATCTTGGTTTCTTGATAACCTCTTGATTTAATTTAATATATTTTTACGTGATTCAATACAAAAAAATTTTTTCACTCTTTTTACTGTTTGATCCGACCTTGTAACCGAACAGACTCTGCAATCTAACCAAACCAATCTGCAATCTGTTTCAGCGATGCAGGAGACCAGATGGCGTAGCGGTTAAACACATCGATCATGTCTCTTCAAAACTTCAATGCCGGTTGAATAAAGGTGTTAACCAGGAATGACTCCCGATATCCCGATTCCTAAACAAATGCGCGGTCCTATAGTCACGGCCGAACAAATGACGGACGAAAACAAATACCTAAAATTCAAGCCTACCCGAAATGATTGGGACAATGAGGCCTGTTCCAAATCCTAGAGGGAGTTGAGTGTCTCTCCCAAGGCTTGGGATCTGGGGGCAGCTGGCACTACATCTAATCCGCGCTGCCGCTGAAGAGGTGCTGGTGTCGCCCCTCTTGCACACCCACTGTAAGCCGCCTATTCAACCCTTAAACTGTTCTTTGGTCATTACAATGTAAATATAGCTTTTCATGGACTAAGGCCTCTTTATGAAGGGGAGGGGGTTGAAAACATTTAGCCCACTTAACCCTTCTGACAAAAAACCCCACTGAATTAGCCATTTACACGCTGCTCGTGCGAAAAATCCCTTCTCCAAAAGGCTGTGGGTATATAAACAGCTACGCTTGGGAGGAGGTGAAAGGAGTTTAAAGCCTGTCCGTGTGCCGCAGCTTCTCTCCAGCAATAGGCCGAGCATTGATGGAAAACAGCTGCTTAGCTTTAATAGAACAATGATTTATTCATAGTCATTTGGGGAGGGCCAGAGGAAAACTTATGTCTAAAACATTTCTTTTCTTTTACGGACGTGGGGGGGGTCGGTCGTCTGTAGCCACACAGACACTTAATTCAGGGCATGGATGGGAGGTGGGGTAAAGGGAATGTCGATGACAAATATATATGTCAAACAGGTGTTGGGGACAGCAAAAAAAAAAAAAAAAAAGTTTTAAAAAAAAAAGTCTACAGTATGGATAATCATTAGCCATGGTGACACGATTGATTGAGTGGATTATGTACGGGAGACTTCTATAGAGACGGGATAAGGACGGGGGGAAGAACGTAACAGGTCAAACCTGCGCCGCTATATAGTGTATCACCAAACTGTTTATAACAACCGGAATGATTTTCAAACTGTACGGCTATGTTCTCAAACTGTTGACGTTGGCTGTCATTTGCATAAAACGGTCGCATGGTGACAAAATGACGGACATCAAAAAAGTAAGTAAGACGTATGAACATAGCCTAAGGCCTTATTCACACATCCCAAAATCTACGGATCCGTATTTCCGTATTCGAGTTAGTGCACATTGATGTCTGTTGGGCCATTCACGCGATCAGTGGATTACAAGGACGCAAATCAATCCTGAAAAAACAGGACATGACCTAGTGTGGGCCCAGATTTTTCTACGGATTCTCTTATAGAAATCAATGGGATCCGCTATTTTCTACGGATTATAACCTTTTGGCTTCCGTATTTCCGTAAAAAAATAAGGATGAGACATTAGTCACATGTTGAAAGGTTGTGTGTCTAGAAAACGGATTTACGGAAATACCCAATCCGTAATTTTTTGTGGATTGTATAGGTGGATAACGGGAGGAACCTACTGACAAGCAAAAAATACTGACCGTGTGCATAAGGCCGAAGGCTACATTTCCTCGATGTCTGTTTTGGACGTTTGAGGCGAACTAACGCCCACTATTTCATAATAACGGACGTTATTATATGAATGACAGCTGCTTTTATGAACTAACGGCCATTATTTAGACTGAAAGGCCCAAAAAGACATTGTGGGAATATGGCCTAAGGGTGCGTTCACACCTACAGGATCCGCATTAGATCTGCAGCAGATTTGATGCTGTGTTCAGTTACGCTGCGGATATGCAACAGAAAATACGCTGCGGATCCAGTAAGTGTGAACGTACCCTAAGGGTGTGTTCAGACCGAAGAATTTCAAGCTGAATCAGCGCTTAATTTTACGCATATTCAGCTTGAAATTCTGCCCGTAAAATATGTACAGAGCAATGTCCTGTTGTTGTTCACCCTGCGGAATTTACACCCGGAATGTGCCGCCGCGGATTCCGCTTTTCGCCCAAACTATTGACTTCTTTGGGCGGATTCTGCTAGAGAAATTTCATAGAAGTCATTGGGGCTTTGAATTTCCAATTGAATGACAGTCGTTTACGGCAAATACTGGCCGTCATTTTATAACAATGGCCGTTGTTCAATAAGAACAGTCAATTTAAAATATCGGCCGTTATTTGTCCTTAAAGGGGTTCTCCGTCGAAAATCTTTTTCTATCAAATCAACAGGTTTCTGGAAGTTATATAGATTTGCAATAAACTCCTATTTAAAAATCTCAAATCTTCCCATGCTTATCAGCTGCTGTATGTCCTGCAGGAAGTGGTGTTTTCTTTTCAGTCTGACACTCTGTCCATGTCAGGAACTGTCCAGAGCAAGAGAGGTTTTCTATGGGGATTTACTACTGCTCAGCACAGTTTCTAACATGGACAGAGGTGGCAGTAGAGAGCGCTGTGTCAGTCTGGTGAGAATACACCACTTCCTGCAGGGCATACAGCAGCTGATAAGTATGGGAAGATTTGAAATTTTTAATTAGAAGTAAATTACAAATCTTTACAACTTTCTAAAATAAAAAGATTTTCGACAATTGAAATGGCGGCCATCCGATAAATTTGTCAGTGTGTGAACATAGCGCCATAGAGAGTAGTTTGCCATATATTCTTTTTTTTTTTAATCCTATAGCACCTATATCACTAAGCTGCATCAAATAACTTGAATTTTGGGATTAGTTCCTATTTTGGCATCAGATTTCATAGAAACGTCCCTCGCTATCCGTGTTCTATACCTCCAAATTATCAGACTAGGGTGGAACATTATCACGGCTTGAGTGAAAGGACATTGTGACTCTTAGCAAAGGAATCAGACTGTGTTAGGAGCGCTGACCTCTGACCCTCTCAGCAGCTGCCTCTCGCGCTCGCCCTTCTTTGGGTAAGTGCATCTTTTCTGGATATATTATGTGCTTGTCAAAGTTCTATTGTTATATAATGATACTATTGTGCTTTGCCATGAAGAACTATCAGTAAGGTCTGACTGTGGGACAGGAGAGTTTAATCAGGCCTGACATGTTTTATAGACACCGCCAGTCAATAGAATCCCATTATTCCGACAGATTAACGGGAGAGATTTAGAATTCTTTTTTTTTTCCCCTTCTAGAGAATTATTGTCATATTGGGGAAGCATTAGGTTATTTTGTTGGACAACACCCCAGCATCTCTAGTACAAGCGCTGAGGATGAGTTAATTAGGTTATGTTCTGCATTCTATTGTTATATTCTATTGTCATATTTATATGAATGCTCCATTGTAAATAAGAGGTATACAGAGGTGTTTAAGGGGTTACTTCCTTTACAAACAGCATGGACTAGTTATAACTAACAGCACTTATTTTCTATATTATTAAGCCAAGTATAACATACACTAAAGTACCTCTAAGCATATAGTTATACTTGGTGCATTACCTATTAAAGCTTGATTTTTTTTTTTTTTTATTTATTTATTTTCAAATCAACTGGTGTCACTGGAATTATATAGATTTGTAATTTACTTTTATTTAAAAAAAAAAAAAAAAAATCAAGTCTTCCAGTACTTATCAGCTGCCGTATGACCTGCAGGAAGTGGTGTATTCTTTCAAGTCTGCTGCCACCTCTGTCCATGACAGGAACTGTCCAGAGCAGCAGCAAATCCCCATAGAAAACCTCTCCTGCTCTGGACAGTTCCTGACATGGACAGAGATGGCAGCAGACAGCAAAAATACACAACTTCCTGCATGACATACAGCAGCTGATAAGTACTGGAAGATTTGAGATTTTTAAATAGAAGTCAATTAGTGCTGTATAATGCATACTACATTCATCCCTATGAGAGATCAGTGTAGTTTTATTAGATGTCCTCCTGGGGGACTTCTAATTAATGTGTAAGTTAAAAATAAAAAAGTTTTTTTTTTATTAATAAAAAATCCCCTCCCCTAATAAAAGTCTGAATCACCCCTTTTCCCATTTTATAATAAATAAAAATAAATAAATAAACATATTTGGTATTGCCGCGTGCGTAATCGCCCGAACTATTACATCTTCATATTCCTGATCTCACACGGTAAACGGCGTAAGCGCAGAAACCATCCAAAGTGCAAAATTATGCATTTTTTGTTGCATCAAATCCAGAAAAATTGTAATAAGAAGCTATCAAAAGGTTGTATATGCGCAGTCAAGGTACTGATAGAAAGTACACATCATGGCGCAAAAAAAATTACACCACTTTATTTTTTGTTTTACACAGTAATTAGAAGTCCCCTGGGGGACTTCTATATACAGAGCATTGATCTCCCATTGAGATCAGTGCTGCGTATATTACAGAGCACTGATCCATTAGATCAGTATTCTGTTGGTCTGGTCTGCTGCAGACCAGATCAGCAGACTACCGAGCCGGGATCAGCGTCATTCCGACGCTGAGGCCCGGCCGGGTAAACGGATTGCCCCTCCGTGATCGCATCGCCAGAAGACACTGGAAGCCTCTGAAGCAAGCCGGAGCGGGGACCGAGTAACGTATGTACCGGGCCGCAGGCATTAAGGGGGCTGACTGAGTATGGAATCTCATTGAAGTAACAGTAAAGGTATCTGCTGCGGATACGGTGCGTTTTAACCCACCCTAAAAAGACGTCCGTTATTGCCGCAATGTAATTGACTTCAGTGCAGTGCAATGAAGTCAATGGAATAACGGCCACCAATGCTCACAGTGTATAAAATAACGGACGTTGTCTGCGCGGAAGTCAAAATGATGATCATGACAATTGTTTTAATTTTTTCACCATCTTTTCACCTATTAAATTCAATAGACTTTTCATTTAAAGACACATCCAAAGGGCGATCAGTCCACCTGACCTAGAATTATAGACCAACAGCCGTCCCTGCACTGACTGGTGGTCAGCGAAATGACGGTGGTAATTTTAAACGGGGAGGAAGTGAACATAGCCATAAACACACCTATAAGCTAGGTGCACACTATGGGGGAGATTTATCCAACATGGTGTAAAGTGAAACTGGCTTAGTTGCCCCTAGCAACCAATCAGATTCCACCTTTCATTCCTCACAGACTGTTTGGAAAATGAAAACTGGATTCTGATTGGTTGCTAGGGGCAACTGGGCCAGTTTTACTTTACACCATGTTTGATAAATCTCCCCCAATTTCTTTTTTTGGCCATTCGGCGGCCATCTTTATGAATGTCCAGCACTTTGAGGCCAAATAACATCTGTTATTTCGAAATCACAGACATCATTACAAAATAACGGACGTTATTTGACCTTAAAATGACAGACATCCAAAAAGACGGCCAAAAAAAGACATTGTGTGAACCTAGCCGTAAACACACTTTTTTATTTCTTGCCATTACAATTGATGGATGCAAAGAGACTCTAGGCCTCACCCGTTACTTTTGGCCTCTTTCTTTTTGGTCGGATACAAGTTTGTGCACTAGCCCTACCCACGTATATTAACGCTTTCTGTATTTTCATACCTATCCTTCCTCTCGTGCGCTTATTACCTATATTATAGCGACAATTCTCATATGGAGCGCATTTGAAAAGCATAAGGACAATGACAGTAAAAATATGGAAAGTTAAAAAAAAAAATAAGGAAGGACGGCGTGACTAAGACAGCTGCGGAGAAGAGGAGATTCAGGATGTCTTGTGAAGACAGCGCACTTCTTTAATTTCTAACACATGGGCCAATGATGATGGGATGGCCCAGGGCAAAGTGACATCTTTGTTTTTAGTCAGGAAGGAGCAGGACAATGAGACAGACCCCTCTGTGTCTGTCTTTAGGGAGCGTGCGTGTGGAAGACACATTCACAGCTTGTAGACATGTGATCCCCGGGCTGAAACAATGCAATCACAAAGAAGGAGAAGTCCTAGGAAACTTTCAAGATCCCATTCTGTCTTGACAGTGACATTTTCAATGGTCGTAAACAAAGTTGTATTCCATGTAAAATCGAGATGGTAGCATGCAGCGACTGTAATAACATAAGAGAGAGAACTGGGAACTAAGCACCGTCCTAATACAGAAGGGTAAGGAACGATTCATTGTGCGCAGGAAAGCAACAATGTTCACTCCATAGCTGGTGGTAGAAACGTCTCAATGTAGGTTACTGTTAATAAGACATGAAGGGAAACCCAGGGACCATAAGCAGTCAGTATACTGACTTTAAAAAAAAATAAAAAATCTAGCAGCACATGACAACGTTATATAACATTGTCATGTGATGCTATTACCTTTCTTGCCAGAATCCGTGGTTTCTGTGTCGTCCCGCCGGAAGGTAAACCCAAGGACCATAAGCAATCAGTATTTTTCCTAAAGGAGTAGTGTAGTGCTGACTTTTTTTTACATAAATCTAGCTTTTACCTTTCTTGCCACCATCCACAGTTTTTGGGTCATCCCGCCGGAAGTCCATTAGTCTAAATCAGTTTTAATCGTGCCCAAAAATTGGCCGAGTGGCCATCTTTTGATTTTGGGGCCGGCCAAGCATTCGTCTTTTGTTATGCACGCCCCCGGCGCTTCCCCTAACTGTGAGGTGGGTGCCAGCGGTCACATGATCTGCAGCTTGCTCGCTTTCTATTGGAGCAAGATGCAGATCATGTGACTGCCGGGACCCACATCAGACAGGGGCAGAGCCGAACCGACGCTCAGCCGGTGTCAGACTGTCAAAAATACACCACTTCCTGCAGGACATACAACAGCTGATAAGTAGTGGAAGACTGGATATTTTTAAATAGAAGTAAACTACAAATCTATAAAACTTACTGTCATTGATGGATGGAGTACCCCTTTAATTTTTTCAGTTATGACCAGCAAAATGATGGTATCAGTGAAGGAAATCAAGATTAGTAATATATATATATATATATATATATATATATATATATACACACACATATATATATATATATATATATATATATATATATATATAATATATATATATACACACACATATATATATATATACACATACATATATATATATATATATATATATACAGTATATATATATATATTTTTTTTTTACAAGGTTACCCATCCTTTTATACATAGCCTATCTCTGTATAAGCTCTAAACTACTGTTCTATGGTAGAAATAAATGTCATATAAATGCATAGGGCAGGGGTAAGGAACCTTGGCTTTCTAGCTGTTGCAAAACTACAACTCCCATCATGCCATTATCTTTGGCTGTCCGGGCATTATGAGAGTTGTAGTTTTGCAACAGCTGGAAAGCCAAGGCTCCCTACCCCTGGCATAGGGGATCTATGAGACCATTGGATCCCATAGTTGGGGTTGGAAGTACTTTTTTTTTTTAATGTTTAGTAAATTTTGTGTTTGATGACTATGTCCTTTATAGCTAGTAATGGATAACATGCACAGCTTAGTGCGGACTAAGAAGTATACATATATTTCTCTATAGTGTAGAAGTGTGAATGTGCATGTAAATAGCTATAGTATCACCAGGCATCACATTGTGCATTGTCATCTGTAGCCACAGAATAGCCTGGGAGGATTCTTCTGTATGAAAGTGGACAAAAAAGAGGGAAGCCGGCAGCTTCTGGCAGCTGACATGATGGCAAAGAGCTCTCCTAGTTAATAAAGTGTCATAAGCAGCAGTAAATATGCAATACCTCCTTGATCTTTGCATTAACAATAAAACTATTTGCCCTAAAGCGGATAGTTAGTGTGACAGAAGCCGGCCGTAACGAGGTGGGCAGCTGTGAGTGACAGCTCCGCTCCGCCAGACCCCCGGGCCTTCTCCTGACTGCAGAGGTTGGACTGCTTGGAGATGGAGCTGGCCTGTAGCGGAGTCAGGGAGGGATCAGACCTTGACCCTTCGCCTTCCTTCCAGATCCACAAATCATAAATACAAATAATAATACATTCGCTAAGACGCCACGGTCGGGGGATTAACCCTTTAGTTAACGATGACCTTTTATTTTGCTAGAATACAGGAAGACAGGAACTCACTCAAAATCATGTACCAAAGAACCCAGATCACCAATGATATTATTACATAAGATATCGATTTCTGACCGTTGTATATGTAATATTGTCTGGGTCCCAGACACTTTGGGGGATCAAGGATGCGTCTGGAGCCGATTTTGCAAAAAGTCTATGGTAAATTGGATTGCGGGAACACCAGATTGTGCCCGCATTCCAATTAAAATCGAGTGATGTTCATCCAGCCGATACTGCTGTATCGACCGTTGGTTGTCAAACAACGGCCGATGTTCTCACAGTGTGTAAACATGGCCTAAATCTGCACCAGTTCCAAGCCAGCATGCAGTTCAATGACTCCTCTGATGCGCTTAGATTTACGTAGAGGTGCAAGCCCTTGCACTGGCATTGTATTAGTTAAAACCAGCGTTTCATGGATACAGGCTACGGCAACAGGAAGCGTATGCCGATTGTTCCGGTTTGGGCAAACCCAAACTTTCGGCAAGTTCGCTCATCACTAGTCTTTATAAATCCTTTCTTCGGGTCTGAGGCCGGTTTTACGCCTTAAAATATGGGAAAAAATGCAATAAACAAACACGATGGCGGTTTTATTTAGCAAAAATGTTGGCTTTAATGTTGGTTTGATTTTTCCAGATGATAGCTGGAAGTCAATGGAAGTTTATGATCGGCCTTACACACATGGCGTATTTTTGGGGTGGCGTTTTTTTCCTCCTTTTGTCACCTTTTGATCCAGCAACTATGTCACGTTATGGCAGGTGAAACGGAAGTTCAGCCATCTTGGGTCACACAAAAACGTCTAAACCACAAAAGTAAATATTTCACACATTAAGTCAAAAAAGCCATAAAAAAACACAAAAATTAAAAAAAAAAATGCCATACGCTATATTGGTGTTTTTTTTTTTTGTGGTCAAACAATTGCCACAAAAAAAAATAAAAAAAAATACAAGTGTAAGGGCGCCTTAATACATAAAATGATTTAGATGCTTCACCCTGACTGAGCTTTATAGAGTTACTTTAACCCCTGACCCTTAAACCCTGACCTAACCTAGGGGTGATGGGGATGAAAGAGCTTCTTCTCAGCCTTTCTGACACTATATGAGGTCACGTCCATTATACACGCAGGAAGAGTGAGGTTTCTTTTCTCTTAATTAGTGAAGAGAATTTTTTGCCCTGGTCCAGGCCGATCACCAAGATATTCTATACATGCCGACTTATGCCATTACTAGAGTAATCTTAAAGTAAGGAGAGATCTAGGAATCCAGGCAGGCGTCTAGTGTTCTAGTGGCATACCGCCAGCCGGTCATTGGAACGTCGCGTGTTGTGGTATGCCACTTTATTACTTTCTATTAGGACACATATGTTTTTGTACGCCTTGAATTTTTGATGAAATAAATCTATATTTTTTCACAATTTTGGAGCGCTGCAGATTATTTATATTTTTTCTATATCCATATAGAACCTGTGGTCGGGAGATATCTGCTGGCACTGAACCTACAGCTCTGACTTCTTGTAGGATAGATAGATAGATAGATAGATAGATAGATAGATAGATAGATAGATAGGAGATAGATAGATAGATAGATAGATAGATAGATAGATAGATAGATAGATAGATACATAGATAGGAGATAGATAGGAGATAGATAGGAGATAGATAGGAGATAGATAGATAGATAGGAGATAGATAGATAGATAGGAGATAGATAATAGATAGATAGATAGATAGATAGATAGATAGATAGATAGATAGATAGATAGGAGATAGATAGATAGATAGATAGATAGATAGATAGATAGATAGATAGATAGATAGATAGGAGATAGATAATAGATAGATAGATAGATAGATAGATAGATAGATAGATAGGAGATAGATAGATAGGAGATAGATAGATAGATAGATAGATAGATAGATAGATAGATAGATAGATAGGAGATAGATAGATAGATAGATAGATAGATAGATAGGAGATAGGAGATAGATAGGTAGATAGGAGATAGATAGGTAGATAGATAGATAGGAGATAGATAGATAGGGGATAGATAGATAGATAGATAGATAGATAGATAGATAGATAGATAGATAGATAGATAGATAGATAGATAGGGGATAGATAGATAGACGGCAAAAAATACAGACAATTCTATAATTGTTGTTATTATTATTATTATTATTATTATTATATAAACTTTTATATAAACTTTAGTTAAAAAGTTCCTTCCTAGGTTGGTTATAATATACATAAGATCCACATTCACCATTCCTAAATAAATCACCAGATAGATCTTATATAAAATTGTAGACTGTAATGCAAGTTTACAAACCTGATTTATACTGACTAGGGCTATACTCCCAAAACGTCTTTTTATGTAAAAAAAAAAACGTCCATCTTTTGATAAAGACTGACAGATCATGATCATTAAAAACATCCTTTTTTATAAACAGACGGATGTTTTTCATGTAAAAAAAAAAACCTTGTGGGAACATAGCCTAGGACCTAGACTTACTTCCCAAAGCATAATCCAACATAGCTACTACAACCAGTGTACATATAGCGTGCATTACAATGTAGATAGTAAGTCCTCTGTATGTTTATTATAAACTTTTTATACGTGTTTATAGGAGCGAGACCTATTGGAAAATGACTGTCTGATTAAAAACCTTTTGCATTGGTATTATAGTGCCACCTAGTGGCAGAATGGGATAGCAGCTTTTCCAAAAGACCATTTCTTGCAGCTACTATTACTACTACCCTTAAAGGACAACTCCGGCGAAAAAATTTTTTGGCTTATTTAACACACATTTCAAAGTTATATAACTTTGTAATGTGGTTAAATACCCGGTCTGGCCCCCTTCCCCCACTTTCCGACCCCCGACCCCCCACCCCGGAAGTTAAAGAATATATACATTACCTATTACGGTCGTCACGGTCCTCTTCTCTGGTGTCGGGTGATGTCAGAGCTGGGGGCGGTCCGGGTCTTCTTCCTTCTCGGCGTCTTCATTGAGAGTGAATGGGAGAGAAAAGGCTGCTGGTGCACATGCGCACCAGCAGCCTTTTCATTGGCTGGAGCGCATCACATGGCTTCCAGCTTGCTCAGCCCTGATTGGCTGAGCTTGCTGGAAGCCATGTGATGCGCTCCAGCCAATGAAAAGGCTGCCGGTGCGCAAGCGCGCTGGCAGCCTTTTCTCTCTCATGGACCCGGAAGAAGGAGACATCGCTGGACGGCGGACGCAGGTGACGGTGAGGCGGACGGCGGGCGAATGGAGTGGCGATCGTCACCGGAGGGATGGTGAGTATGGTGTCTGTGTGTGTCTGTGTTTTTTTTTTTTTTGGGTGTCCCGCCGGAGTTGTCCTTTAAGGGTCTGTTCACACGTACAGACTCGCTGCGTAAAACTTGCACAGAACTCGCATCAAACTCGCATGAAAGTAGCTGCGTTCTTTGTGGTGTTGCACTTGCCTGTAAAAATCGCACCAAACACGCAGCGAGAATACACATACATTGACTTGATAGCAATCAGTATTGCTGTGGATTTATGTGCGAGAAACTCACAGCGATAAATACACAGCCAGTCTGTACGTGTGAACAGACCCTTAAGGGGTTATCCAGCGCTACAAAAACATGGCCACTTTCTTTCAGAGACAGCCCCACTCTTGTCTCCAGCTTGCACGGGGTTTTGCTGCTCACTTCCATTGAAGTGAATGGAGCTTAATTGCAAACCGCACCTGAACTGGAGACAAGAGTCGTGTTGTCTCTGAAAGAAAGTGGCCATGTTTTTGTAGCACTGGATATTCCCTTTAAGGCCTCATTCACACATTCAAGAACGTATATTATGTCCGCAATTGGCACCTGCTATCCACACAACATTTGTCTGTAGTGCATCCATAATGCATATTTTTTGTGAATCTACAAGTCATAGTTAAATTAAAGGGGTTATCCAACACTACAAAAACATGGCCACTTTTTCCCCTCTCTTGTCTCCTGTTCAGCAATTAAGCTCCATTTACTTCAATGGAACTGAGTTTGAAACCCCACCCAATCTGGAGACAAGAGAGGGGGAAAAGTAGCCATGTTTTTGTAGCGCTGGATAACCCCTTTAAGGTGATCTGTATGTTTTGCAGATGTTATGGACATTACTTCCATAAAAATTACAGAATTGCTAAATTTACGGACGCTCCCATAGACTTATACAAAGTAGACTCTGTGAATCCGTTCCGCAATGACGTTCCGCAAAATTTCAAAACAAATTAAAAAAATTATTTTTAGATTTCACTATCGTTAAAAACGAGAAAAAAAGCTATTTCATTACATTTGTTTTGAATTAGTTTGGATTTCTATACACAACCATTTGAGTCCCTGGCAGAACAAACAGATTTGGGATATGTTAGCACGCCGACTTTTTTTTCGGACTGTCTTAATTTTGGCATAAAAAAAAAGACGTTGTGGGAACATAGCCTTAAACTTTACAACTGCAATATGTTAAATATAGGGATACATTTAATAATCCTGTGTCACACCGATGTCATGGCTTTGCCAGATCTATTGTGTTATGGGTAGAGATAACTGTGTGCATGTGTGTGGGGGGGATATTGTCTTTTCTATATTATCAGCTCTGCAGCTTACCAGGAGACAATGCTCTTTGTTATATAACAATTCAGTCAGTATAATGTCACTGTGTGGTTACATTTTTTGGTGCTGTGTGACAGGAGAGCTGACCATACAATGCAAGCACCCCCAGGATTCTGTTACTGAATGTGGATGTGCTGGAGCTGTACACATGAGCAGTGAAGGGAGACACCTAGTGGCCATATATATAACATTGATATAAACATAGGAAATGATGAAAAAATATAGTATATTGAAAAAATAAAAAAAAAGTAAAAATTGTGACAGTGCCTTTTTACGCTTGATTCACACCATATTTTCCTACACCGTTGGCAGTATATAAAAAAGGAACAAAATAAAGCAATATGGATATACAGTGTTCAGCAGTAGTATATTTCTTTAGGGTAGATGGATGCCTTATGATGTATCTGTCAGCGTCTGCCACTACCATACCAAACAGGACACCGGCAGGCATAAAGCATATAAACCTTTTTTTTTTTTTTTTTATAGATGAAGTCAATGACAGATGCCTCCAAATACAGTATGAGGGGGGGTTCACACGTACCATATCCCCAGCAGATTCCACGGTGCGAGTTCGCTGCAGATACCTTCACAGTCACTTCAATAAGATTCCATACTTGCGGCGGGATTGTCATCCCACTGCGAGTATGTACAAGTCAGCGCCCTAATCCCCCGCGGACGGTCTATACGTTACCGGGTCCCAGCTCCAGCCTCGACGCTCTCGACGCTCGGCCAATCAATGCACACCCTGTTGGAATTGAGTGGATGGCCAATATTTAATGACAAATAATTTCTATTATTTAAAAAAAAACGGCTATCATTTGTTCATAAATGACGCCCCCCCTCCCCACACACACACACACACATAGTGAATCTGAAAAAAAAACAAAAAAAACCACAAAATACTATGATGAGAGATCCCCTTTAAGTGCATATGAATGAATGTATCTAACAATATGCATTAGATATAAACAAAAATCTTTAAAGTGATTATACTATCAGGTATATCGTTTTACGTTTTTTATATGAATAGACTGGTGCGGGAATGCCAGTGTCATGGTCCTTTTATTGAACCCTGGCCCGGTTCCGGCACACAGTGCTGGTCTATTACCAGTCACCGACCCGACCTCAAGCATCGGGAACATATCGGGCAAACACGGACACCTTAAATAGACGGCCCCAATCATGATTGTTATTAGCGGCCGTCTATGTTACGAGACGGCCGCCCTCCCTGATATACTCCATTGCTGTAATATGAGCGCACTACTTTTTGTAGTAGGTATCAGGGTAGACACCCAGAAGCAAATACTCTAATACAGTATCCCCTAACTTTCACTAGTGTAAGTGGTAGAGTGACCTGTTTTTGGATCGGCAGTGTGGGGGTTAACGTTTCCAATCATCGTTGGGATTGGAAAGGTGTCATGGAGCCTCGCTGATGAGTGATACTGCCCTCTGGCCCCGGCTTGGGCCTTTAGGGAAGAACATGTGAGTTAGATTTCAATTTTCCCTTTTGATTTGAGCTCATTTATAACCGAGCGACTTGGGGCCCCAGAGTGTGACACAGTGTTAACTCCATCTGTAGCGCCGGCCGTCGGAGGGAGATGAATAGTCACTTCCTATTCTTGTCACCAGCAAATTAATGTGATCGGGGACAAATCCCTCTCTATGGATTGAGCGGCCTAGAGAGAAGAATACTGGACTCTCTAATATCCTTGTCTAATTGTCTCAGCCGCAGGTAAGCTCACATGTAGATCTCTTACATAAAAACATATACTAAGAAAACAGATATTGTATAGATATATGATAGAAAAGATGACTCTGTAAGATCTAATGGATTTCAATAAATGATACGTTTGCCTATTTCTGGGGGTCACCTGCCGCAGCTAGTCCATCCCACCTTGTGGTGGGCACTGGTGAAGACCAGCGGCCCCTTAGGGCCCCTATTACACAGGTCGATTATCGTGAGAAAAATCGTTATATAATTCGAATTTGAATGATAATCGTTCCGTGTAATTGCAGGCAACGATCGAAAAATCGTCTGTGTGTCGTTGATCGTTCTTTTAGATCTGAACCTAAAATTATCGTTAATCGGTCGCTGTAATTCCACATTCGCTCAAGTTCCGCATTTGTTCACTAATCGTTCAGTGTAATTGCACATTGTTTTGCTGGGATCAGAAGGAATAAACGATCGTAGTAACGAGTGCAATAACGATCATATTAACGATTGTAACTAACGACCATCGTTCTGTGTACTATGGTAAACGATTTGTAGATTAACGATAAACAATCAAGTTTGCGATCGTTTATAGTTAATCGTTAAAAATCGCTCCGTGTAATAGGACGACTCCACTCCCTTGTGTGGCTAACGCCATCTCTAGCGGTGGTACAGCGGATCCACGTACAGCAGATGACATCTTGCATATTACAAATACATAAGCATATGGGAAACCACAGTACACAGAGCAGGCTGTATCTAAAAAATACCACTGTAGTGAGTATTAAATTTGACCACAGGTATATTACAGGTATGGTCGCTGCAATACTGAAGCAAAGGGTTTCCTTTAGGACTTCTGCACAGCGGATTAGGCTGAGTTTACACATGTTTGGTGATCAACAGTGAACCCTTTCTCCGCCTGACTCCTGGAGCCATCGCTGGCAGCTTAGGCCGGGTTCACATAGGTTCGGCGAACATAAGCAATCTCCATAAGCCAAACAGAGATATAAAAGAAAAAGAAGCAGCTTAAAGGAGAAGTCCGGAGAAAATTTTTATTAAATTATGGTATTGCCCCCCAAAAGTTATACAGATCCCCAATATACACTTATTACGGGAAATGCTTATAAAGTCCTTTTTTCCCCTGCACTTCCTGCTGCATCAAGGCTTCACTTCCTGGATAACATGGTGATGTCACTTCTTGAAAAAAATGGTGATGTCACTTCCTGAATAACATGGTGATGTCACAACCCGACTCCCAGAGCTGTGCAGGCTGTGGCTGCTGGAGAGGATGATGGCAGGGGGACACTGAGGGACACAGGGCACTGGAGGGATACTGAGCATCCCTCTGCCATCATCCTCTCCAGCAGCCACAGCCAGCACAGCTCTGGGAGTCAGGTCGTGACATCACCATATTATCCAGGAAGTGACATCACCATATTATCCAGGAAGTGACATCACCATGTTATCCAGGAAGTGACATCACCATGTTATCCAGGAAGTGACATCACCATGTCATCTAGGAAGTGAAGCCTTGATGTAGTAGTAAGTGCAGGGAAAAAAGCGCTTTATAAGCATTTCCCGTAATAAGTGTATATTGGGGATTTGTATAACTTTTGGGGGGCAATACAAGACTTTAATAAAAAAATTCGCCGGACTTCTCCTTTAAAGGGGTACTCAGGAGAAAAAAAAATAATTCAGATTTTTAACTGAAAGAAAGTTATACAGATTTGTAATTTACTTACAAAAAATCCAGTGTAAACTGTATTATATTAAAGGGGTACAAAAAGTTCATATCGACTGATGTCAGAAAGTCTCAAGTCAAAAATCTGCAGTCTTACAGTACTTATCAGCTGCTGTATGTCCTGCAGGAAGTTGTGTATTCTCTCCACTCTGACACAGTGCTCTCTGCTGCCACCTCTGTCCATATCAGGAACTGTCCAGAGCTGCAGCAAATCCCCATAGAAAACCTCTCCTGCTCTGGACAGTACCTGACATGGACAGAGGTGGCAGCAGAGAGCACTGTGTCAGACTGGAAAGAATACACCACTTCCTGCAGGACATACAGCAGCTAATAAGTACTGTAAGACTGCAGATTTTTAGATAGAAGTAAATTACAAATCTATATAACTTTCTGACACCAGTTGATCTGAAAAAGAAAAGAAAAAAAAAATCAAAGTTTTAATTAAATTCAATGAAAAAATGTCTGTCCATGTTGTTTAATTTTACAATAATTATACAGGTAAAACAAGGGACTTCCTATGGGCCCTTTTGGTACATTTTTCAGATATGTTTCGGCACAGGTTTTCTATTGTCTATGTTCCAAAAATGGCTGGTTTAAGATGAAAAATAATGGTTCGGAAATATCTAAAAAAAAAAATAAAAATAATAATAACAATAATAAAAACAAAAAAAAACAAAAAAACAAAAAAAAAATATATATATATTCTTTTGGAGCATGTCCTGTATTCAGTGGAACAGCATATAGCACACACCTGTTGGGGAATACGGTGCAGCTACCAAACAACGGTTTATTATCAGAGCTACTAAAGGCGTAAAACATTGATAAACAGAGGAGAGTGTAAGAACACACTGTATATCCTATTGGTCGGGTATTTATAGGGTTAAATCCTAATGTCATGTGAGGTTTATGACAGGTAAAGAAAGGGTCATTCAGAGCCAAGATGAAATACTTTCCACATAGACAAGTTGATTATTATAAAGAAATGTAAAAAAAAAAAAAAAAAAAAGAATGAGGCCTCTGGGCCCGGCTCTCACATACACTTGTCAAAATGTTGCTGAAAGATTGGAGGCCAAGAAAGTGAGTCTGGCCTCAGGGCTGGCATGTTCCCTTGGCTTTCCCAGGTGTGTGCTTGCCAGTGATAAAGCGCTTACCTGGGAACTACAACTCTATGCCAAAATCTCGCAGAGCCGCCAGGGGCATAGAGGCGGGGGATAAAGGGAACATTGTGCGCCCCAGAGAGAGGGAGCTTTCAGAGGAGGAAGGGACAACTATGAAGGGATATTTGCATCAGATTTGCTGCATTCATGTAAATGGGAGAGTCATAAAAAAAGCTGCATGTGACTTTGCCTTAAAGGGGTACTCCTCTGGACAGTTCCTGATATGGACAGAGGTGGCAGCAGAGAGCACTGTGTCAGACTGGAAAGAATACACCACTTCCTGCATGATGTACAGCAGCTGATAAGTATTGGAAGACTTGAGTTTTTTTAATCAAGGTAAATTACAAATCTCTGGCACCAGCTGCTTTGAAACAATTTTTGCTGAAGTACTCCTTTAAAGGGGTACGCCGACTAAATAAAACTGGTCAGAAAGTTGCATAGATTTGTAATTTACTTCTGTTTATAAATCTCAAGTCTTCCAGTACTTATCAGCCGCTGTATGTCCTGCAGGAAGTGTTGTATTCTTTCTGGCACAGTGCCCCAAATCAGTTTTAATCTTCACCGGACTGTACTGACACCCGTTTGTATCTCCAATAGACTTAACCCCTTAATTTATTATACAGACCCATAATAGGTCTTTTTTGGCAACACCATTTGTACCAATACCAAATATGTTTTTTATTTTTCCGTTTTATCTTATTTGAAAAATAGGAAAAGAGGGTGATTTATACTTTAAAAAAAAAAACACCACATTTATTTATTTACACACTTTTGTAGTCCCCCTAGGGGACTTCTATGAGCAATACCATGATTGCTTATAGAGATCAATTCAGTATCTATGTACTACATTGACCCATTGAATCTGCACTTGATTGGTACAGCCTGCTGAAGGCAGGCTGTAGCAATCGCTGAGCCATGGCAGTAACTGAGGCCTAGCAGACTCCTCAAGCTGCCTTTACATTGGATCGGTTTGTACAGTAGTGTTGTGTGAGGGTGCAGGTGTGGCGCAGGAAAGGTGACAGAGTCCAGCACTTATCCAGAAGTTGAATCTTTACTTCTGTGCAATACAAAAGTATACAAAGGGACAGCTCACAGGTACTAGTGCAAAATAACCAATACTTGAGGTAGACTTTAGGTAGAGGTGAAGAAGTAAAATAAGACTTGAGTGTAGGAGGGTAGTGTAGAGGCCCTTGTCTAATTGGTAAAGTACTCTGCAGCAATAGTAGTGTAGATACATGAAAGACGGAATCCTCGTACTTATGTATATATTCAAGAACTTTGCATATATGACCGCCTTCTACCCCACCATATATGACCGCCAGGTAGGGTAGTATAAGACCTAGGTCTCTGTCTCTAGGTAGAGCTCTCACTGAAGTTTCCCCCAAGTGAACTAGCATTGTCTGTAAGATACTTCAGCAATTAGCAACTTTGTCTTTCTGGGGATCAGTCGCTCTTCCTTTCCTCTAGGGGGTGACTTTACTGACTTGGAACAACCACAGCGTAGACAAGGTTTGTCCCAGTTCACGGTTAGCCCACCTTTAAGGGCTTAGCACTGCATACTGGTTGTCTCAGTCTCTCTCAAGGGAAACAGGTCCTCTCTTTCTCTTGACTCGAACTAAACTAAACAGGAAACCCCTATCTTCCACTGTATCTGTGCGACAGGAAGAAGTATGAGTAGAGAAAGTGAGAATGTAGAGAGTCTTGCACCTGTGATGGGCTAAACACACACATAGCTAAACCTTTGTCAGATGGCAGCTGTGCACAGGGGAGAGAGAGACACCTAGTGGCTGGAGTGGAAAATCACAGCTCCTATCTCTTGGTGTGACACCTGACAGAGTTACTTTCTGATGAGCGGTAAACAAGTTAGTGACCCCTGTACTGGGACACTACAGGTCCCCGTTCTTTTAGTAGATGAGGATGCCAAGATCCCTTTATCTCTTATTTAAAAGAACATGCAAGTGCCCTCTCAAACAGGTGCCATGTTTCTGTTAAAAGTCATAGGATAAAACATTAGGCGAGCATGCACACAAGTTGTGTCAACACAATCAATACAGGAGCCAGGTTTCCACTGTAAAGGCCGTGATCAAAGAATCCTTTGTTTAACCCCTTAGATGCCACAGTCATTATCAACTGCATAGAGCTTCTCCCAGCAGAGTCTGCCAGAGACATGCAGAGAAGATGCCATCTGCATATTTTCTCCATGCTTAACAATACAGATCACTGGTAAACATACCTCTTTCTTCCCTAAATGTCGCACATACATATATGTGTATATGACAGGGAGATGGTGATGTAGGCTGGAGGGGCTGAGCAGAGATGGTGACATCACTCAGGGGGTGTCTATATCAGTCAGTGGTATTAGCAGTATTGCAATACATTTAAATAGCCGATACATTGACCATTTGATTGTTTTTGCCCTCTAAAGAGACTGCATATAAGTAGTGATCTCACTTGTGTCCTTGCACAGACCCATATTGCGCCATTTTAAAGGACCCTTAGTATGTGTACTACATATTTATATGTAAAGTAGCGTATCTCTGTACCATTCTCTTTCCTATGCATCTGATGACTTCCTGGTTTCCTCTCTGAACTGTGACCCTGCGGTTGCCAGGCAACAGTGCAGCTTGCTTGCAGTACTGCCAGTACTAATAGGACAGGTCATGTGGCTGCAACTGAACTGAGCATGTGTGACCCAAGCTAGTGGATGGTCATAGGTTATCAAAACAAAACAGGCCCATGGGGGATTAGAGAGACTATATCTCTCAAATGATACATTTTTTAAAATT
Organism: Dendropsophus ebraccatus; assembly: GCF_027789765.1. Lineage (NCBI taxonomy): Eukaryota > Metazoa > Chordata > Amphibia > Anura > Hylidae > Dendropsophus > Dendropsophus ebraccatus. The sequence continues at coordinate 151,343,940 of NC_091458.1, forward strand.
TGCTGTGGACTTAGGTGCCTACTAGACGGACCAAGCTGCACTGTAATTGAGCATTGATCTTAAAGATTGAGGTTTGTCGGTATTGGTAGTGGTAGAGGATAGGGAAGCGCAGTCCTAATCTCACCCGCAGGGTGTAGCAGGGGCTGTATGTATGTATGTATATATATATTTTTTTTATATATATATATATATATATATATATATTTATTTATAGTATATCGATAGCTTAGCAGCCCTTGCTTTCACAGAAAATAATAAAGTTTATACTTCTGTTTAGTGACAGACCGCTCAGCCAATCTCTGGCTGAGACATGACTACCCCACAGCCAGTGATTGGCCTGTCAGGACAGATACGGGGCCAGAAGTATTAGAGGTGGCTGCAGGACATCGGGGGAGCCTGGACGGGTAAGTATAAACTTTATTATTTAGTATAGTATTATCAGCTGCCGGATAGGCATTACTATTACACGTAGCAATGCACAGTCAGCAGCTGATGATTTTTCAACATGCTGAAAGACAACAATCAGCCGATGATTGGCTCTTTGGCTGATCGTTGCCTTTATTATACAGAGCAATATTATGCCAAATCAGCCTTATACGCATATATTACATGATATTCTCAAATAAAATGACAATACTTCGTCAAATCTTTGGGTGGACGGCTTGAAAGTTCCACGTGTATTACGTAGTGTGGATGTACCCTTGTTCTGTGTAATAGGGCCTTAAAGGGGTACTCTAGCGGGGGGGGGGCACTTTTGTGCTGGGTTCCAGCGGCGGGTCCCGCATCGCGGCGCTCCGGTGCCCAGTTCCCACCCGCTTCCAGGTGTCTGACGTGGGCCCGAGACGTGACATCTCAGGTCCGCTCAGCCACTCAGTGAAGGAGGCGGGATCCGTTTCAAGTCCGCTCAGATCCCGCCTTCTTCACTGAGTGGCTGAGCGGACCTGAGACGTATCGTCTCGGGCCCGCGTCAGACACCCGGAAGCGGGCAGGCACCGGAGCGCCGCGATGCGGGACCCACTGCTGGAACCGGGGAGGTGAGTGGACGTCTTTTCCCTCGGTCACCTCCTCCCCGGTCCCATCACAAAAGTGCCCCCCCGCTGGAGTACCCCTTTAAGCATTGGCACACAACTGTCGGACGGTCCCTTTTTATAGTCAGCAAGCCAGGAGAAAACCTAACAGGTGCATCAGAGACAAAATCAGAAGTAAAACCAGTCAGAACCAAAATCAGAACCAGCAGGGATCGTTAGATTGAGAACAGAACCAGAAAAAAAAAAAGGAGAGAACATAAAAGACTCAAATTGCACTAGGAGTAACAAGCATGGGTGACCGTGCCCAGTAGCCGCCTGTTTAAATCTGGCAAAATAAGTGACCTGGTTTAATCAATGGGAGTGATGTCACAGAGGGGAGGGCAGATTGTCATACTGAGGGCCAGCAGGCCCACCTCCAGTGCTTCATACCTGGCCAGTGCTCGGTAACAGACCAGCAACATTGGTGGCGTAGCTACCATAGAGGCAGGGAAGGCAGTTGCTATGGGGCCCATGCAGGAGGGGGGCCCTGAGGAGAAGGTAAGAGCGCGTGTCCTTCTGCTTAACCCATTATGTACTGCAGTGTGTAAGTAACCCAATGTTTGCTTACATGCTGCAACACAAAAAACAAGCAGGGTTAACAAGCAGAAGACAGAGATCTCTGCTTCACTGCACTGATAACCTCTGACCTCTGTTCTCCAGCTTTGCAAAAGTAGGAAAGGAAAATGTGCAGAGCTCCATGCAGAGGTCAGGGATTATCAGTGCACCAGCAGTACAGAATATATTATATATATATATATGTGCAGTGCTTTGTGTTGTGCGTAGGGGGGGCCCCTTAAAAGTTTTGCTATGGGGCCCCGTCAATCCAAGCTACCCCCCTGGCCAGCGTGCACAGGAACCGAGCGGTGGTCAAAAAAACGCGGCATCGGTATCCCTACGCTGGCCCCGGTCTATTCGGCGCAGTGTGTGGGAACCAGGTGGTGTTCAAAAAAAGGACCATGGCCCCGGCATTCTCACGCCAAGCCCGGTCTATTCATGTCAATAACAAAAAACTATGTACCGGTGGTATATGCGCTTTAAGATACTTTTATCTTTTTTAACAAACAGAACCTTTGCCAGCCGACCCGGCCCCCAATTTTTTACACCTTTAAATTTACAATTGTTCCCACTCCTACCACAGTAATCGCTGATTGCCCTGATTGATATTAATTACTGTAATTAGAACATTTGTTTTGTTATTAAGAAATAACTATGGCTTATTTGAATTCTTTTTCGGCAGGGACGCAGAAGCATCGCACCTTTCCACAGATACTTGTTACAGAATGTCTCACATTTACCAACACCCTAACAGCATCTGGCTTCCTAAATAACATGTCTCTTTGACAAATAATAGGAATTAAACCAGACACAGCAGAACAATAGCTTTTGCAATGTTTCTCTTCATATAAAACACAAACCAAATTCATATTACTGACAACAGGAAACGCACAGGGACGCATGAGGTTAATTGAATATTGACAAAATCACTTCACTTCTACTTAAATTTGTAAATTTTCACCCATATTCCCATATCTATCCAATGTGTCTATTTGACCCCCCTAAGGCTATGTTCACACATATTAAAAAAAAAAAAACACATCAAAATATGGTCATAATTTTGAGTCAAAGTGTGAAAAGATTAAAAAAAAAAAAAAACAGCTGTATTTTGCAAAAGCAGCTTGTAAATAATAAGTATGTGCATTATGTGGATGGACAAAATTAATTACGGCTGTTATTTCATACGGTGTGAGCACTGCCGGCCAATTTCCCATTGACTTCAATGGAGCACATTATGGAGCATATTAAAAATTCGGATGTGTTTTACGCTTATTTTACTGTGTGTGAACATAGCCTAATAGTATTCACGGATTTGTAACTGCGGCCAGTATAATAGCCATTGATTTCTGTGGACCCTTTTGCACATCCGTAGTTGCTATGGATCTGTAAGATCCGAGCCGCAAAAAAAAATATACCGGCTAAGTTCACAAGCAGTAAAATCAAAGCTAAATATGACTGTAATTTCGAGTTAAAATAAAACAATGTGTGAAAAGGTAAAAAAAAATAACGTATTTTGCAAATGTAGGTGGTAAATAATGGGTATTTAAAGCGACTCTGTACCCACAATCTGACTCCCCAAACCACTTGTACCTTCGGATAGCTGCTTTTAATCCAAGATCTGTCCTGGGGTCCGTTCGGCAGGTGATGCAGTTATTGTCCTAAAAAACAACTTTTAAACTTGCAGCCCTGTGCCCATTGGGAGTATCTAAGCCCTAACTTTGCATCACCTCTCCGTCCCTCCTCCCCACCCTCTTCATCATTAGGAATGCCACTAGAACATTTTCTCCATGCTGAACATTGCACAGGTGCCTTAACGATCCAGCCCATGCGCCGTGCTGACACAGGTGATGAAAAGGAGGCAATCTGCCTGGAGTTTTCCTAATGATGAGGAGGGTGGGGAGGAGGGACAGAGAGGGTGTGCCAGCCTGATGCCACGGCCGTTGGGCACATGATTGCAAGTTTAAAAGTTGTTTTTTAGGACAATAACTGCATCACCTGCCGAACGGACCCCAGGACAGATCTTGGATTAAAAGCAGCTATCTGAAGGTACAAGCGATTTGGGGGGAGGGGTCAGATTGTGGGTACAGAGTCGCTTTAACAGTCATAAGCAATTACAGCTATTATTCTACACGACGTGTCCAATTTCCCATTGACTTCAATAGAGAGCATTATTTAATGAAAAAACTGCTACATTTTACCTGGATTAAACAGGCATGATCAAAAACACTGGCTACATATACAACCACAGTGCAGCCCATTGGCCAATACTGATTTGCAATCCCAAAGTCTTCCAGCCTCGGAACGAGGTTTATTTGAGCAACTGCTATAGCTTCTGCGGAGCTGAGCAATCTGTAGAGAAGCGGAGTATCTGGCCGCAATGCCTACAGCGGGAGTTAGTCATTATCACAATGTATTACAGTCATTTGTCAAAACAATGTATAAACAATCTCCATGTCTATCTGTCTTGTAATACTATAAAAGGCTCCCTATGTATAAAGCAATTCAGAGCTTTTTGAAAACAGAGAAAATATTTTAATTACCCATCTATTCAATAACGTGGCTATATAAGTGAAAGTAATAGTTTTTGTTGTTTTTTTAATAAATCTTTTTATTTGGAATTCAAAAAAATAGGAAAAAAAAAAAAAGAAAAGACATCAACATACAAACATAAAAAAATACAAGTATGTCCAAAATTTTTACATCTGCAACATTTGTAAACAACCACAGAATTAACAATCTATTTACCTTAAGACCGTACCAAACGCGCGCGGTCATATGTTTACCAACATTAACTTATTTTTATGCAAGTGTGTATTCCGCTTCCGGGTGTCTGACGCGGGCCCGAGACGTGACGCCTCAGGTCCGCTCAGCCACTCAGTGAAGGAGGCGGGAACCGTGAAACGGATCCTGCCTCCTTCACTGAGTGGCTGAGCGGACCTGAGGCGTCACGTCTCGGGCCCGCGTCAGACACCCGGAAGCGGCTGGGAACCGGCCACCAGAGCGCCACGATGCGGGACCCGCCGCTGGAATCGGGGAGGTGAGTGGACGTCTTTTCCCTCGGCCACCTCCTCCCCGGTCCCAGCAAAAAAAAGTGCCCCCCCGCTGCAGTACCACTTAAAGTAAGCAATTCGTTTGGCCATTTTAACCTATACCCACACCACGACGTACAGTTGCATCAAGGTGCTGGCAATGGGATATAGAAAGGGCTCACAACTCAAGCCTTCTCTATAACTGGCAGCTGGGGGGGTGCTGCTAATAGCTGTATGGAGCGATCGCCCATGCCAGCTATTTAACCATTTTGATGCCACTGTCAAAGTTGACAGTCGTATTTATATATCCTTAACAAATGGTGGTCCATTGGTCGGATTGTCTCCCAGCGAAATCGTGGGGAGCCATTTGTTTTCATTTTGGGGGTTTCGTGTTTACGCCATTTGCCCTATGGTAAAACTGACATGTTATATATGTTCCTCAAGTCTGTACGATTACAATGATATGTAATTTATATGACTTATTTTATTTGACTGCTTTTAAAATATTAAAACCGTTTAAAAAAACAAAATGTGTTTAAAATTGCTCTGTTCCCAGCCTTTGGTCTATGGGGCTGTGTGAGGTGTCATTTTTTGCACCATGATTGGTTCTTTCTATCGGTACCTTGCTTGTTTATATGGGACTTTTTGATCACTTTTTATTACAATTTTTCTGGATTTGATGTGACAAAAAAAGCGCAATTTTGCACTTTGGCCTTTTTTTTGCATTTACGCCGTTTACCCTGCGAGATCAGGGACGGGATAATTTTATAGTTCGGGCGATTACGCAAATATGATACCAAATGTGTTTGTTTATTTATAAAATGGGAAAAGGGGGTGATTCAAACTTTTATTAGGGGAGGGGATTTTTTATTAATAAAAACACTTTTTTTCACTGTATACTCTAACTTTTAGTCCCCCTGAGGGACTTTCAGTATTACTGCAGTGATCTCCCATAGAGATCACTGCAGTATACTTAATACAGCAATGATCGATCAGATCATTGCTGTATTACTCTCGTCTCCAGCAGACCAGATCTACAGATTGCCGAGCCGGGATCAGCGTCAGTGCGAGGCAGAGCCCCGTCTGGCTCAGTAGAGGGGATCGCAGGAGGGGGGATCCCCCCACTAGACACCAGGGAAAGGGGGATACAAAACATTTAAATGCAGCTGTCCCGCGCTTCACATAGCACCCGGGATTGCGGCGGTTCAGAGCAGGGTCACCATGCGACCCCTCTCTAAACGTCCCTACCCGCATCAGGACGTACAGTTACGTGTTAATACGGTAAGGGATTAAAGGGGTTATCCAGCGCATGGCTACTTTCTTTCAGAGACAATACAACTCTTGTCTCCAGTTCGGGTGTGCTTTGCAATTAAAGGGGTTATGCAGCGCTACAAAAACATGGCCACTTTCCCCCTACTGTTGTCTCCAGATTGGGTGGGGTTTTGAAACTCAGTTCCATTGAAGTAAATGGAGCTTAATTGCAAACTGCACCTGAACTGGAGACAACAGTAGGGGGAAAAGTGGCCATGTTTTTGTAGCGCTGGATAACCCCTTTAAGCTCCATTCACTTCAATGGAACTGAGTTGCAAAACCTGCACCCAAACTGGAGGCAAGAGCAGAGAGGTCTCTTTGCCACCCGGACAGAGCGCTTCAGAAGGGCCTTTAATAAAAAAAAAATAAAAAAAAATAAATAAAAATTCGATGTGTGCCATCTTGCCCACATGGTGTCTGCTGGCCAGGAGAGAAGACTGAAGCTGTATAGCCTGGGGGCTCTGTAGAGTGCTTCCATAAGTATTATAGTAATTAATTATGGGGAAATTTGATATAAAATTGGTTTGGATTACAAGCACGTTCCCGGAGCGCGTTATGCTCGTAATCCAAGGTTTGGCTGTATTTGTTTAGTACTTTTCTTTCTTTTATGCTAACAGTAGAGAACACTGTCATTAATTCTTATGTATCATTCCGGAAGGTTTCCTATCACCCCTACAAGGTATACTATACATAAAATACATAAATTTCCTTTGTGTCAACGAAACGGAGACTCCCAGGGCTGGAAGGCATTGGGAGGAGATAGATCAATAGCTGAAAATGAGATAGCAGCGCCATGTGAGAGACTGAAAGGGTGCAAGAGGAAGGGGGGCAAAAAGAGGATATTTGCGTATTGGTGTACGTATAGTCATGGTGGTTATTAACGCTAAACTTGCTGACAAATCCAGACATAAAAGGCAGGGTGCCTCCTTTTTCCTGCATTGTGAGAGGTTAAATGCTAATATACTTTGACTCATTAAAAGAGGGGATTTTAATGATGCCTTTTTTCACTTCAGTCTCTTTCTTAGCTCGTAACACTGCCGGGGGAAATCATTAGACACAAATTTGTGTAAATGAAGCTTATGGGGCGAAGTAGCTTCCGTAATTATGGGACAGATCTGAAGGAAGATGCTGGCAGAGTAATGAAGTGTTACGTTAACACTTCTGCCACTGAAACGTAAAATATTATGGCAGTTACAATCCAATTAATCCACCTTTAATGGCGATCTTCTTAATTCACTACTTATTTAAGAAATTCAAAGTAGTAACAAGAGGAAATTAAAAGCTTACAAATAATTTTTAGTTTTTTCCCCCATATTCTTATTATAGAGGGGCGCACCTACGGGTTTACTTGCACTTAACGCGGTCAACAAAATTTGTTACAGAAATTGAACACGGATAAATGTTGAGACAGAATATGTGCTCTATAGTCTATATGTAATTTATTCTACTTTACTGCCAAACACAGGGCACTTAAAGGGGTACTCCGGCCTGGGGAGGAGGGGGTGGTTATGGACGGCAGAGGTCACTTACCTCCCCAGTTCCCGGATCGCGCCGCCCGGTACCCCAGTCCCGTGGCCACTTCCTGGTGTGAGCTTCCGCATAAGACGTGACGTCTCAAGGCAGCTCAGCCATTCAGCAGCCGTAGCAGAGTCCCGCCTCAGACGCTGAATGGCTGAGCTGCCTTGAGACGTCACGTCTTATGCGGAAGCTCACACCAGGAAGTGGCCACGGGACTGGGGTACCGGGCGGCGCGATCCGGGAACTGGGGAGGTAAGTGACCTCTGCCGTCCATAACCACCCCCTCCTCCCCAGGCCGGAGTACCCCTTTAAGTGCCCTGTGTTTGGCAGGTTATCCGGAACCTGCGCTGGAACCAGGGAGGGACCTTCGCCGCCCATAAGCACCCCCTCCCCGGCCATAGCTTAAAAATACCACCGGGTCAGAATACCCTTTTAAAAGAGGATACAAAAAGTAGGTGCTCTACCGATTTATGAGATTAAAAAAAAAGTAGTTGGACGATTACGGTCTGTGCACGGTAGACGTGCTATGGATGGGAATCACGGAACTCCCGTCATCATGTATCATTATGATGCCGAGAGCTTCGAAATAGTTTAAATGTTCGCAAGACGCAAACATTTAGGCACGAACGTTTAAACTGTATCGGAGTTCTGTGACTCTGGTTCGAAATGCACAGACTAATAAAAATAAAAAAAAACATGTCAATGCCCCCATACTAGTAACTTTTTTTTTTTCTAAGAATCCTCCATTTAAAGATTGGCCAAGGACAGGGGGGAAAAAAACCAAACAAACATGTAAAATGTTAAAAAAAAAAACTACTTTTGTTTCAACCACCACCCGTGATTTACAACTAACATCCCTAGACATGCACAATAGGAAGGGAAATCCTGGTGCTGTCATGAAGGATTCGTAGAAACTGAATTTGCTTCATCCACTTCCACTGCTTGAGTCCATTGATTTCACAAGTAACACATTCGGACCGAGTAGGGTTTTGTCCCTAGAAGAGGCCTGGGACAATAACTCATAGCTCACGCACAGTCATCTAATATCCCACTGTGTTTATTCTCAGTAGATGTGGAAAAGGCCTTCGGCAGGGTCCATTAGCGATTCCTATCAGCTTCTCTAGAACGGATTGGCCTGGGCTTGGATTATACCTCTAAAATTGCAGCCTTGTACTCTTGTCCCTCAGCCCTAATCAGAGCCGTCGGGATCCAGTCAGAGGCCTTCCAAATCTAAAGAAAGAATGCGTCAGGGATGTCCCCATCATCTCTCTTGTGGAGACAGCCCGAGTCCCGCCTGGAAAACCGGAATACAGCCTGGGCCATAGGTTGTATTCCTGTTTTCCAGGCGGGACTAAGGCTGTCTCGGGAACGGGAAGACTACGGGAGTCAAATACCGATGGTTCGAGTTTGTACGAACCTAAAAATCAGCGTTGTTTGGTCATCTCTAATTTTAACTATGCAGTACTTGGCAGCGGCTCTGCATAAAATCCCAGACATCCAATGTATAAGGGCTCGGTAGGACCACCACAAATTGGCTTTATGTTCTGATGGCGTATCAAGCTTGAGACGTTTGGACTAAGCAATTGTAAAGCAAATCTAAGACAAGGGGGCTTAATATCTCCCTCTCTGCGGCAGACTTGTCAACCGAGCAGCCTAATTTTAATTTTAAGAATTTAAGAGGCAGACAGTATGGCCTATCCAGGAATACATATACCCTCACTTTTGGAGCTATTAGATCCCATGAATATACCTCCCACTGCACAGGAAGACGCTGAAGAACTTACAGGCATACTATAGGATATTTCTATCCCGGTTTGGAGAGGTGTGTCTGTATAAAATTGGATATCCTTCTGAGATTCCTGTTTCAGACTGTACCCAAGAGGGTAAAAACATTAACCAAACCCAACCCAGTGGAGTTGCCTTACCAGAATTTCTAGGTTAGGCTCACAATTACAGATCTAAACATTGGGTGCCATTGGCGAAATCAATTTTCCCAGATCTGGTCACTTCTTTTTGGTTGCTACAGATAGAGACACTATCCCAGGGGTGGGCATTTCTCACTAAAGACATTGTGCATCTGGAATAGATGGGTCAAGCTATTGCGAATCTATTTGCGCCCTGGCCTGATGGCTCCACTTTTTACGAACCTGGCATTTGCCCCTGTAACTAGCGCACATTCTTACCAGATATAGAGGAGACGCTTTTCCACAATTACATCAAATGTTGGTGGATGGACACATACCATCTCTACAGGCACTTCAGGAGGCTAGCCCCGTGAGGCAACTATCCTGGTTCGAGTTCAATCAGTTGTGTTGCTTCCTTCAGACAGGGATTGGTGCCAAGGACCCTTAGGGCCCATTCCACCAGACTATTATCGTTCAGATTATCGTTAAATCGTTCGAATCTAAACTATAATCGTTCGGTTGAAATGAAGTTAATGATTAACGACCGAATGAGAAATCGTTGATCGCTTTATAAGACCTGGACCTATTTTTGTTTCTCGTTCGCATTGAATAAGACATCGTTCGGTCGTTTGCAATAGATACGAACGCAATAGCGAATAAATAGCGAAGAAAAACCAATCGCAATTACGATCATAAGGAACGATTATCGTTCCATAGAAATGAGTGAACGTTTTCAGGTCTTTCGCAATAGCGGTCGTTTGAGATCGTTAACGATTATGCAAACGATAATCGTCCGGTGGAATAGGGCCCTAAAGGTTTTACAGTATACTATTGTCTCTGAGCAACCCTGACAGAACCTCTTACCTTTCAAATTGGGAAATTATCTAGGGATTACTTTCAGTAGTGGATCCTCACACGTCGTCAGCCTCCCATTCAAAATAGAAATGTTTTCTAAACATGGGTGGTATAGGTGCCCAACAGTAGTATACTGTCCTAACCGGAATGGTTTGTGGAATTGCAATCTATTCAACATGCTGAAGAGATGGTGGCCAAGACATGGATCCTCCATTCGGAGATTCCCAATTTCGCAACCATCCTATATTAGTCGCTTCAAGTCAAAGGTTTATAGACATCAGATACAGCTCCCCTTCCCTTATATCTTGTTGTGTTGTATGCAAATTGTCATCTTGTAACTTTTTTCTATTTTCAATAAAATAAGAGTAAACATGATAATTAGCATCTCTTATGATGCAGGTCAACTTTCTCGGTAGAATCGGCTATTAAATTCTCATGTACTGGCCCTTCCTGGTTTTCCAGTAAACTCATAGCAAATATACACTGGGAGCTGTGAAGACAAGTTTATAAATCGATGCAAAAACAATGTTCATTGATGTCAAAATACCAAGACTCAGATTAGGAGGATTAAATAGTTATGTCCCAGCGCCCATTAACCCCATTGTAGATAGTGAACCACACACAGTGAGAGTAACAGCCTGTACTAATCTGTGTTAAATTAATGAGATGTTAAGAGAATTAGGCGGCGGTTAGAAATTGGTTGTAATGTGGATTTCGCTCGGCAAGCTGTGGGGTAGCGAAGCTTTCGTGAACTAGGCAATTATCAACCAAAAATTCACATTTTATCATTAAGCCTACAGTATTCAAGACTCGTCCTCAGCAGGTAACTGTTTTGAATATATAAAAATAATATTCTCATCATACATTATAAGTACTTCGATCCTAAAGAAAACTTTTACTTAGGATGCCCCAAAAGGAAAATAGAACCGGACAAGTTGTGCCTGTGTGGTGAAAAGCAGCAATGATGTGCGTGTACAGCACTAAGGCCCTATTACATGGGACGATTATCACGTGAATTATCGTTAGTTAGAATTTAAACAATAATCGTTGTTAATTGTTTGCTGTAATTCTGCATTCGTTCAGTAAGTGTTCAGTGTAATTCCGCACCGTTCCTTCATTAGCTTGGATCAGAAGGAGTAAACGATCGTAGTGACGTTCAAAACCAAAGACTATTTTTAAGTATAATATGGTGAACGGTTTCAGGGTATGGTCCGTTTACAGGAGACGATAATTTGGCCAATCATTTAACGATTTTGAAGCAACTATTTGGATTTTATAACAATCACCGTTTAGACGAATAAAATTTGTTAGAAAAATTGTTATTGCGATCGTTTTTTTAAGATCGCTTAAGCCCATCTCACACATAGGGTGAATCTGAGAAAGACGAAGCGATCTGGGAATTTTTAGCCAACGACGATTTGAGAACATGTTTAAAGATCACGATGAACGATTTCTCGCTCGTCACTTGATTGTTCGATAATTGTTCCGTGTAAACGCACCATTAGTGATCTCATTTGCAGTCATTTATTGCTTCATCTAATAGGGCCCTTTGGTTCCTATTACAGAGCGATTTTTAACGATTAACGATCGCAAACAAGATTAACCGGAAATCGTTCACTTTACACAGAACGATGGTCGTTACTATGATCGTTTACTCCTTTTGATCCCAGCAAAACAATGAACAACGTGCAATTACACTGAACGATTAGTGAAAAAATGCGGAACTTGAACGAATGTGGAATTACAGCGAACGAATAATGATAATTTTAGGTTCAGATCTAAATCAACGATTAACACACGAACGATTTTTTGATCACGAACGATCATTTAAATGAACGATATAACGATTTTTCGCACAATAATTGCCCCATGTTATAGGGCCCTTAGAATCACCATCACCTGGGTCACTGATGGAAGAACCCCAATACTAGCATACATATAATTCAAAACACAGGTTTAGACAAGGAGCTGTAGCCAGTTTCCATTGTTAGTGTGTGAAGGACATCTGTAGAGGATAAAAGATAATCGCTGTAGCTCAGTATCCATGGAATGACTCCCACAGACTGATGGGCTCTCGATACAGAGTCCTGATCCCAGTGATTTGCACTCGACCAACTGAGTGGCCAAGCCAACAAACTCTCCTGGATAACATCCCGCGGATTCTGCCGCTTGACTCTCCACCCGCCCATAGACTCCATTATTTGCTCAGCCAGATTCCGCTGTCCACCCAAAGAATTGACATGTCATACACGGGATGTTATCCGCGAGATTTTCTTAGTGTACACATACCCTTATACAGGACAATGTGCTGCTAATAAAATCAATCAGGCGACCAACCCCCATTTTCTTGTTCGTGGCTGATTGTCAGCAACTAACCATCCTTCAGACACTCAATCACCCAAAAATAATCTGTGTAAAAAGGCCTTTAGGATGTCCAGGAAGAGGCAGTGTTGTGGGTGTAAATATCTGATCTAACAAATGCCGATTGTTCAGGTTTGTGTGAACCCATACTTTTGGCAAGTTCACTCATCTCTAGTGTTGAGCCCTATACCGCTGAAGCCAGTGATTAGCTGCAGCAGGGATATGGGTGTATATCGTGAACACTATTCACAAAAACAAAACTAAAATAAAAAGGCTAGTTTTGTAGTCATTGTGTTTGTGTCCAAGAACCTTGCAATAAAGCATGTCAACAAATACTGTTAAAGGGGTACTCTGACCCGGCCATATTTTTCAGATATGGCCGGGGAGGGAGTGGTTATGGATGGCGGAGGTCACTTACCTCCCCAGTTCCAGCGTCGGGTCCCGGATCGCGGCGCCCCGTACCCCCGTCTGCTTCCTGGTCTGAGCTGCCGGACGAGACGTCTCAAGGCAGCTCAGCCGTTCAGCGGCCGAGGCGGGACCCCGCTGCAAAAATTACAAATCAGAAAATAAAAACTGATTATATATTTAAAAACACAGTATCCAGTATCTGGCTCTAATCAGTAAAAAATAAATCTGACATTACATTAACGAGCAGTCATTTATTAACTGACCAGATCAAGACACCTCCCCATGGTACTTTCCAAAATCAGAAACATACGTAATATAAAATGAAAATTTTATTAATAAAATTACAACTCCGTTGTAAAAGCAATTTACATTTATAACAATTTACAAAAATACTTTACAAATAACATAATATACACTGCCTAAAAATGTATGGAAAAAAATGCACTTTGTTCCTGGATTACACTGCGGAAAACAGGTGGAAATTCCGAGTGGAATCCCCGCTGTAGACTCTGCTCGGAACACTGCATGCCTCAGTGTCTCAAAGTTATGTATAAGGCGCCTCCATCAATTTTTTGAGTGGAGAGTCATGGACAGCAGAGATGCCCTATACATAACATTAAGACACTGAGGCAGGCAGGCGGAGTTCAGAGCGGAGTCTACGGCGGGGATTCCACTCGGAATTTCCGCCCATTTTCCACTGTGTGAACGGGCCCGTAGTGTTCTGCATCTTCAGCGAATAAAAGAAATCTGTTGCCTGCATGAATCCCTGTGTAAAGCAGATTACATGCACAGAAAAACTAGGAAACATCCGCTAATACACTGACTAAAACCTATGCCTACCTGATGTCTAAAATCAGCTTCTTTAAAGTGACACTGTCACCTCCTTTGTGCATTTTGACATCTCTACACAGGTGTACAGGGTAAATTTAGCGGTTTTCATACCTTATTTTATATCATACATCATGGTGCTTGCTCAAGTAAAAAGTCATCTTTTATCAACTGCAGATTGAGTTAAATGGACGTGGCCTAGCGGCATTAGCGTCACTTAGCCCCGCCCACAACGCCACAGTTGGTCCCACCCCCTCGTCGGCCATTGGAACAGGCTGGCCGAAAAGTCTAGACCACACCCCCTTTACATCGACCAACCAATGGGCGTCAAGGGGGTGGGACCAACAGTGCCGTTGTGGGCGGGGCTAAGTGGTGCTATTGCCGTGAGGCCACGCCCACTTAAAACAAGCTGCAGTTGATAAAAGGACACTTTTTACTTGAACAAGCACCATGACGTATGATATGAAATAAGGTATGAAAACTGCTAAATTTACCCTTTACACCTGTGTAGAGAAGTCAGAATGCAAAAAGGGGGTGACAGTGTCACTTTAATTTCTTACACAACAGAGCATATACCTATAAATATACACAAGAACATTAAAGGAAATCTAGGAGCAGGTTAGGAGATTCTAGGAGTGCAGGGAGGCCACAAATACACCTTTATTATGTTGGTTAATTCAAGTTTTGTAAATATGTAAACGAGGTGTGTGAAGCCTCCCGATTCTATCGGGATCTATCAGAAGGGTAGGATCACCTGAGCTGCTGCTAGATTCCCTTTAATGAGTGATAACGTCATAAGTTTTAACATAAATAGAAAAAAAAAGTATAGAAAATGTCTGACAGACTTTTAGATACAAAATCTCTACAACACAAACATGGACACATTGACATACATGGAAGGAAGTAACACATTTAATGTTGTCTGTGTATTCCACCAAATAAATCTAAGTATATTCTAAATAAATTCATTACCCCCTGACTATCTATCGAGCTAGCAGCATCACTGAATAGATGTCAAATACATTCAGAACTTGAATTTGTTGCCTCTGTTTGTATTTTTCATAAAAAACAAAAACAACACACATTTATTCAGGCTGTGAATGGTGTCAAGGAGGCAGGACACTGTGCTGTATGTCCACCGCTTTGCATAATCAGAAACACGCACAGTGTGACAGAACAGTACGGTATAGCAGTGCGAAAGCCCAGGGAACAATGGGTCCAAGGTTCCCCCCTCCTTGACACCATTCAAAAAAAAAAAAAAACAATTTATTAAAAAGTATATTCTGAATGCTTTCTCTGATATCTAGCCAGTAGTGCCACAAGCACCATATGGGGTCAGGAGGTGACAGATTCACTTTAATACGGCATCCAGTTAGTTCTCCAGAAGAGGGAAGATACTGCGTGTTTGGCTTTTGGCAGCGTTAGACTTAAAGCGTTTAGGTGAAGGGGTTGCAGCACTGATGTTTCTTTTTACCTGTAGAAAAGCAAAAAGTAATGTGAGGAAAAAAAAAATTTTTTGTAGCACTAGGGCCCTAAAACGGCAATTTAACCTATGATTTGTGAAATGCATGTTCTTGCAGTTTACATCTTAATTTATCCCATATTGGCAAGGTCCTAAGCTCTGAACTTCCAGTTCCTAATAAACCTTTGACACATAGGGATCATCAGAAGGAGTCCGTACAGCCTTTACCTCCTGTGGCTTTACTTGGGAGAGCCAGTCACTATATCTAAAGGTCGCCATACACCTTCAATAACTAATGGCCAAACAATATTCCCCACATACTGTCCCCCATACACAGGAGTATTCGGTGCGGCTGAGCGCTCCTGCATTCAGATAGAAAGATATTCCAGCATCAGAATCAAATAAAAAAAATGTCATGTTTTATTGAACGGAAATCCATGATAAAATAGAAACAGACATGGCAGTGCTATGATCAAGGCAACAGTCTCCAAAACTAGCGAACAAACGAGACCACACCATGTTTTTAAACCTGTTGCTCCTATATTATCTATGGGGGCGCGAGGTAAGCTGCAGAGAGAGAGCTCTCTTCACAGCTTCACCACCATTACGATCACCAACAATCTGTCGGTGGTTGTTCAGGGTGGCCCCATACTTGCTAGACTGACTTCCCAATCTGCTGCTGGTTCAGGTCCAATGTCCCAATACCACTTATGTTACTTTACGTGTCAGCATACTCTGAGGTACAGTATATAGCCATAAGAAAAGGAAATGCAACACATATATGACATCAGCAATATTCACCAGACTTACAATATATACTGAACATAAGCTACATGAAATATGCCTCCGTTAAAGCATGTAGCACCCTTGCATATTTTAACTGCGCAGCCTCCCCAATGTAGTTTGCTGCCGATAAAACCCATTACCTTTGGTTTCACTTTATCTGTAGCGCCTTCTACTTTTTGTGGGGACAGCGTGTGAAAGACAAATTTCCTTGTGTTTCTTGGTGCATTGGGGTTCAGGTCTGACATTGCCGCCAGCTTCCGAAGTACGTCATCCGGCTTGTTTAACAGAGAACCTGTTTTCACCTGATGTAAGGTAAACAAATAAAGTATGAAACCTTGTGAACTATTGAGAAGTTGTTCCTATTATGACACTAAATAAAATGTCTTCTAAAAACTCACAGTTGGAAGAGTGAAGGGTCGCTGCAATTCGAACGGATTTTTAGAGCCTTGCTTTTTCGGTTCAGTAGTTTCTACGGTTGCTGTAAGTAAAAAATTGAGCAAAATCAGATTTCTGTTCACATTTACATTTTTAAGATAAAAACATTAAATACGTGTATGTAAATACAAGTATGATGACTTGTCAAAAGGTAAAAAGTTACTGATCAGAGCGGGTCTCATTGCCAAGACCTGTTCTGATCAGGATATATAGAGATCGCAGCAGGGCAAATGCATTCCCTGGGTGGATGTTCAGTCCATCAATATTCCCAATGTAAGTTTTTGAGAAAGTTATTGACAGTATGAGGGGCTGACTGGGGAGGGGATCGCAGTCCCTCCATGGCTACATCTTCTGATCAGAGTGTGGGTCTCAGCAGTGAGACGCTGTGGACATTAAAGGACAACTCCCACAAAAATTTTTTTTTGCTCATTTAACACACATTACAAAGTTATATAACTTTGTAATGTGGTTAAATACCCGGCCTGGCCCCCTTCCCCCACTTTCGGACCCCCGACCACCCACCCCGGAAGTTAAGGAATGTATACATTACCTATTACGATCGTCACGGTCCTCTTCTCCGGGGCGGCATCTGGTGACGACGACGTCAGAGCCGAGGGGCGGTCCGGGTCTTCTTCCTCCTCGGCGTCTTCATGCAAAGTGAATGGGGATGAAAAGGCTGCTGGTGCACATGCGCACCAGCAGCCTTTTCATTGGCTGGAGCGCATCACATGGCTTCCAGCTTGCTCAGCCCTGATTGGCTGAGCTTGCTGGAAGCCATGTGATGCGCTCCAGCCAATGAAAAGGCTGCCGGTGCGCAAGCGCACTGGCAGCCTTTTCCATCCCCTGGACCCGGAAGTCGGAGACATCGCTGGATGGCGAACGGCGGCGACGGAGAGGCGGACGGCGGGCGAATCGAGTGGCGATCGTCACCGGAGAGATGGTGAGTATGGTGTCTGTGTGTGTCTGTGTTTTTTTTTTTTTGGGGTCCCGCGGGAGTTGTCCTTTAACTTTTGACACATCTGATGTCAAGTTTTTAGTGAGTTAGGAGCTTTCTTAAAAAAATAAAATAGGCTCTATCGCGGCTGAGCACAGTTGTGACGTGGCTGAGGGGGGACGGCGGCAGGGATTCAGACGTGCGCCCGAAGATGACGTTTGGCACAAAATGGCGGACGGCCCTCGACACGGATCAGGTAATGTATAATGCACCACACACTTCCGGGTACACGGGCGGGGGTGGTGGGACACGGGAAGGGGGCGATTCACAGACATAACATACATTACAAAGTTGTATAACTTTGTAATGTGTGTTATTCTGTGAATAATTTTAGCGCCGCACTACCCCTTTGAATGTGAAAAAAGGAAAACAGTCTGAAGACTTTCCAAATGCATTTTATTTTTGAAAGACTTGTTTAAAGGTTAGAAAATCCACTCACCTCTCCTCTGCAAAACTTTTTCTGTAACTTTTTTTGCCAACTTCATAAACTGACTATTTTCTCCAATCTCCTCCTCTTCTTCCTTGTTACCCTTTTCAGACTGAAATATAAAATTATGTTCGAGTTTCTCCATGCAGCAAGGGCCAGTATGTAAACAGAGGATCTCACCTTGTAATTAATTTTAAAATAAAAATCACTGTTAGGCTTGGTTCACACTGCATTGTTGCTGTCAGTTTAACATATCAGGTTTTGTTTTTTTTAGTTGTGGTGGTGGGGATGTAGTTTTAGGACATCCGTTAGGATCTTTTTTTCTTTTAACACTTTTTAGCATACAAAAAACATGGTTGTCCACATTTTTTCTGTATGTTAAAACAATGGAACAGCAAAAGTGTGAACCTGGCCTAACCAATACGTTTCAGCATTCTACCTGTTCACGCAACCACTGCTCTCGCTCAAATCGCTCCTTCCTTCTTTTTGCTTCTGCCTCATCCATTTCCTCATTCTCTGCCTCCTGTTCCTCCAGTTCAGAATATCTTTGGAACATGTCCATCTGAGAAGCATCATCTAAAAGATACACACAAAAAAACACAATCATGTAGTTCGAGTTTTAATTATACTTGAAGTACAAAGTACCATAATCTGCACTCTGTCGTTCACCACTGTTTGGGTGGGAAATGGCATGGCCAGCATGACTGGTCAAAGTGACTTTTCTGCCGTCTGCAGTTACCTTGAAATGGTAGTTTTTGTGTTTGTTTTTTAAATCAGTCCCATACAAAGAGTATATAATATCAATACCATTATAGCGGCACCCATATGCCATTAGTCAATCTATCAATGTAGTGGCCAAAGTAGTAGTAGGAGGGGGCTCTTATCACCAAAAACTACAGAGATTATTTCACCCAGATACTATCCAACCAGTCTACTTTCAGAAAAAGGATGGCCTGATGAGTCCACTGGCCAAATGGAGCAGCATATAGCAACAGAGGCTTTCCCCCAAACACTAAGGAAAGCTAGGAGATGCTGCATTGGACATATGTGGTGCGGTAATCATGTAGAGTCAAGAGCATAGGCTTGTCTACTGATTGGAGAGACTGACCACTGACTTATCAGATCCTTTGGAATCGGGAATTAATGCATGAATTAATTTTCTGAAGGGGTTAAAGTTTCATTTCATTCTTCTATTCATTAGCGTAGATCTCCTTAAACTTACCATGATTAGGAAAACTACAGGCTTACACCTACTTCAGCAGAAGCTGTCAAAGCTATTTATACTACCTGTAAGGAAGGAAAAGAAAATATGCGACAGGCCTGATAAGCAAGCCATGGCTGCCTCCTATGGGCACCAAGCTAAGAATTGACAAGCTTTTCTGGCAGAGGAGTATGGCCTGCATAGGTAATGAAACCTTTATTATATACTTCGAGTCAGCCTCCTAGCAGCAGGGCCTATACACATGGAGTGGTGTTGTGCAACGACAAGTAGTCTTGATTCCTCAGATCTGAATCACACACTTTCCATGTCACACTTCAATATAAAGGCTGAAAGCCAAAAGAGTCAATGTTTGAAGCTTTACTTTTCATATATTTATATACTAAAACCAGAGACTTTTAATGGATGACAGAGTACAGCACCAATATTATATTTTTAAACATACCGATATTCTTCCACCTGAATTTTCTCATCCTGCCCGGACCATCACTGTGAAGGTCTCCATCGGCTAAATACCGCTCCTGGTACAGCCGTAAGCGGCGCTTGTCTTCATCCATGGTGACCTTCCTAAAATTAAAAATCTTAAATTAATCCTTTAAGGCACCTGAAAAAGTAGTTTGTGCACTTCTGAATGAGATACTTACATGTGGATTTTGTTCACTTGGTCCTGGAGCTCTTCATCTGAAGGGAGTTCTTCATCCAAGGCTTCTTCTTCATATTCATCATCCTCATTTCCTTCATCCTCATCACCACTCCCAGCATCACTTCCTGAAAGTTCTGCCTCATCCTCCATGAAGTCCTGGAGCTTGCTGCAATTTAGAAATTAATTTCACATGTTTGGTATTGATCCAAGTTAGAGGTTCACCTAAAAGCTCAAACCCATGACCCCCCGGATTTTAGTCCCCACTTTCTATAGTTCAAAAGTATTCATTTATTTTGGGTTGTGGCTCTAACTTCTTACAGTTTTCTTTTTTTTCCTTGTTTCCTCAAAATCTC
The DNA here is from genome assembly GCF_027789765.1 of Dendropsophus ebraccatus. Taxonomy (NCBI): domain Eukaryota; kingdom Metazoa; phylum Chordata; class Amphibia; order Anura; family Hylidae; genus Dendropsophus; species Dendropsophus ebraccatus. Next base: position 151,364,095 of record NC_091458.1, read on the forward strand.
TTCTTCATCTTCATCATCCATCAAGTCTTCGCTTTGTTTTTCATCATCATCATCACTTTCCTCATCAGCGTCTCCTTCCTGTAATAAAAGCAATGAAATTTTAAGTATCAGATGCAAATTACTCAGTCTATTCTAAAACTATTGGCTTGTGCCCAAGTTAAACCATAGATTACAAAGTTATTTAATAATTCTTTATAGGGCAGCAGCCTTGCGCACATTAGTCATTTGTCTATATTACATGCATTACACAAGTCTACATCAGTTAGGCCGACATTAACGTGTCACTGTCGTATAAATTTTTTTTTGCAGGAATCAATAGTACAGGTGGTTTTAAGAAGCTTTGTAATTGGGTTTATTAGCCGAAAAATGCATTTTTATCATGAAAAAGCAGTTTGAAGTTCTTCCCCCATCTTCATGGTTTTCTATGGAGAGGGGAGGGGTGGAGGGAGATGAGGCAACAAAACAGAACAAAAAGTTAATTTACAGCTACATCACCAGGCTCTCTCCTCTGAAGTCAGCACTGACCTCTCTAACCTCTAAATAATGGCTTTCACACAGCTCCCACTGTGTAATCATTTTTTTCTCTGCTGATGACTAATCTCCCTCTTCCCTCCTCCCCCCTCCATAGGTTACACAGGGCCCGACTGATGTAAAAAAAAAAAAAAAAAAAAAAAGAGGATTTTTTACTCACCGTAAAATCTCTTTCTCGTAGTCTTCATTGGGGGACACAGATACCATGGGTATAGGCTGCTGCCACTAGGAGGCGCTGACACTAAGAGAAACAAAGGAAGTGACTCCTCCTGAGCAGGATATACCCGCCCACAGGCACTGAGCTAAACCAGTTTGTACAAGAGCAGTAGGAGAAGTCAAGAACAGGTAAAGTAGGAATAACACCAAAAACGGAGAAAACTACCATACTGAGGAAAAACCCCAAAAGAAAATGGGTGGGTGCTGTGTCCCCCAATGAAGACTACGAGAAAGAGATTTTACGGTGAGTAAAAAATCCTCTTTTCTCGTGCGTCTTATTGGGGGACACAGATACCATGGGACGTCCAAAAGCAGTCCATGGGGTGGGAAAGATAACCGCTAGACAAGAGCGCTTGGCGAGAAGGCACAGAATAGCACCAACACAACCATCAACTAGGAATAGAGCAAGGGATGATGCTGAATGCATCAGAGAAAACCCCTACAGGTCCGCAGCAAAGGAAAAAATGTCTAGTCCCTGGAGCAACGTGCTGCACGGCAGACAGAGTGGGTTGTGTCCGTCCTGGAAGCCAGCAACATGATGTAACATCGAGTCCAACAGAACTAGTAGGCTAGATGTGGGGAAAAAAAGCAGACGCCCAGCCAAGTGGGTGACCACAGGCGGCAGGGACTTACTCTGAGGTAGAATAGAATAAAAGGCAAATACAACCATGACGGGAGAGACTGGAAAATGTTTCATGGCACATAGAGGTCTAAGGCGTCAAATAAAGGAGAGAGGACAGAGCGTCTCTCATAGAAGGTGCCACATGAGATGCAGGAGAAGCTGCGTCCTTGACTATGGAGCTGGGAAGAATGGCCAGGCTGGAAGCTCCATGGGCCTAGGAGTACAGTCTTCACTGAGAAGACAAAACTTGAGCACAAGAGAAGCCATGGCCTATGACATGAGTTATCCCATCTGAGAAACACATGTTAATAAGAAGAATCAAGCTGTCCAAGCATAATGCAGTCCAGGGAAGGAAGGAAAAACAAGATCAGAATCTTGAGTAAGTTGTCCTGGAAGGAGTACAGTAGTACCTGGTACCCCGCAGTGCCCGGCAGAAAAGAGGAGCAGAGGAAAGCCGGTAAGCCGGGGAAAAAACAACTCCATGGGCTGTTAGAGCCTTAGAAAGGAGGTTGATCATATAAAACACTCCGCTCCAAGGAAGCCTAGAGGTACTCGAGAGCCTGGAGTCCCAGAAGAAAACTGTCAAGGGAGGTCAAGGTAAGGCTGATGGGCATGGGAGTTGTCACAGGACAATGGGCACAACAGGTAATACATAGACTAGAGTCCATATGTAAACTAGATCCAGAAACCAACGCCTCAAAGGGTGAGCAGAGACGTTGCTTGGTAAGAGCAGAACAGCAAATGTAAGTCCTGCCAGAATGGGCCAGTGAACAACCCTGTTTCCAAGGAGAGGAAACCCTTAAGGGATTAAGTTCTCAAGGAATCCACATGGGAGACAACATAAGGGAGGGGGATGGCCAGTCAACAACAAGACCAAGGACAAGGAATTCAAGCAGGAGTGCTCATAGAGGCCAGTGAGGGTCAGAAACCCACACCTGCCTGTCGGAAGAAGCTATTACGGAATAGCAGTCCTCAGGAGGATACTTATACTAAATATTCCATCCTCCTGGAGGAGGGAAGGGCTGCTTGAAGATTTTCTGACTGAGTGGTAAAAAACCAAACCCAGGATGGGGGGGTCATGCACAACAGTGCATTAAGCCAGGGAGAAGGAGTAATGGTGTAAGCGGGAGCACTGCAAAACCCTGAACTGAGAGCAATGCTTCATAGTCCATATGGCCAAGCAAGGACACCTGGAGAAGCTAGACCACGAAGAGACCATACACCTATGCTTAGGACGGTAGAGAAACAGTGCAGGCAGTAAACAGGAAATCCTCACCCTGTGACACTGCAGCTGCCTAAGAGAGAAGACTAAATACTTGCCATGTTGGCCATAGGCAGATGCAGAAGGAGAAGTCCTAAAGTAGCACTGTGATAGACATGTAGGCAATTGATGTCCTACATACACCAGGGGTAGAAGAAACCCTTTACTGTTTTACCTGAGGAGCAGAGAGGCCTCACTTCATCCAGATCAAAGAGGGGACGGCCTAAGCAATTCAAGCCATACTACTGGGGAACAGCCAGCGAGACAAATGCCAGAACATGGTAGTTATGCCCAGACAAAGGACAGAAGAACTACCCTGACAGTACCAGGATGAAATAGTGACCGGATCTGTATGCTGCCGGCCACTCAGAGGACCAGAGTATGAGAGTCCAACAGTCCAGGGGCAGGTAAAGCGAGGGGTTCTGTACCTCGTGTAGTGGGACACGTAGCAGGATGCTTGGGCTTTAGAAAGGATACAGCCCAAGAGGAATACAACAAGGTTACGCTGCCTGAGAGCAGGTAATGAGACTTGTTAGTGGAAACATATAGAAGACAACATGGTGTAGTAACAAGTTACCCCATGATGATCCCCTGAAGTGACAGGCACAGATCATGGAAGTCCTACGAGGATGAAAGGTAATATACAGGGTAACACGAGCAGAGTAGCTGCAAGCAGTAAGTAACAGAAGACCAGCATTCAAGAGATACAAATACCTGGACTGGAAACAGGTAACGTGCCTGGTCAGACCTGTAAACAGAAGCCTACAGTGTGTGCCCTGGGAGCAGGGAAGAGATCAGGACTGTGTCCCTATGTAAATGAGGACTGGATACGAGAACTGCCCAGCATCACCAGGATAGTGAGCAAACCTGAAGGTTGTGTATTACATTGTGTAACAGAATACCACAATCTGTGCACACCGAACTACAGGTAATGTAGTTGGAGCCATATCATGCAGCAGAGGGGAGAGGTCTGAATAACCTTGTACCGCCACCTGGGAGGGGGTAACATGTCCAGTTCTATGTCTGTGACATCATGTAGTAAAGGAATCTATGTCATGAAGATGAGAGGCAGGTCTGAAGCACCGCCCGCTAATGGGTGATGTGAGTGACAGGACTGGAAGCTCTGAGTAACACCGGAACAACGACTGGCAATGGGTGATGAGTCTGGTCCCATAACCTGTCTAACAAACCATGTAGCAGACGGTTCTGTTGTGAGAGCACAGGAACACAGCATAGTAATAGGTAATGTGTCTGGTTCCATGTCCTGCTTGCGACATCATTTAGCAAAGGATTCTGCCTCAAGAACACAGTAGTCCCCTTAGGAACGGTAATGTGTCTGGTCTCATGTCCTGCTTGTGAAACCATGTAGCAGAGGGTTCTGCTCAGAGATAGTTTGTCAACGAGTAACGTGTCTGGTTCCATGTACATACCGTGACACTGTGTAGCAGAGGGTTCTGCTCAGGGCACAGATACACTGTCTGGAAACAGGTAACGCGTCTGGTTCTGTGTACTTACCATGACACTGTGTAGCAGAGGGTTCTGCTCAGAGCACAGATACACTGTCTGGAAACAGGTAACGTGTCTGGTTCTGTGTACTTACCATGACACTTTGTAGCAGAGGGTTCTGCTCAGAGCACAGATACACTGTCTGGAAACAGGTAACGTGTCTGGTTCTGTGTACTTACCATGACACTGTGTAGCAGAGGGTTCTGCTCAGAGCACAGATACACTGTCTGGAAACAGGTAACGTGTCTGGTTCCGTGTACTTACCGTGACACTGTGTAGCAGAGGGTTCTGCTCAGAACACAGATACACTGTTTGGAAACAGGTAACATGTCTGGTTCCGTGTCCTGCTCGTGACACCGTGTAGCAGAGGGTTCTGCTCAGAGCACAGATACACCACCTGGATAGCGGGTAACGTGTCTGATTCCATGTACTTCTCGTGACACCATGTAGCAGAGGGTTCTCAGAGCACAGATACGCCACCTGATAGCGGGTAATGTGTCTGGTTCCATGAACATCTCGTGACACCATGTAGCAGAGAGTTCTCAGAGTACAGATACACCGCCTGGATAGCGGGTAACGTGTCTGGTTCCATGTACTTCTCGTGACACCATGTAGCAGAGGGTTCTGCTCAGAGCACAGATACACCGCCTGGATAGCAGGTAACGTGTCTGGTTCCATGAACTTCTCGTGACACCATGTAGCAGAGGATCTCACTGAGGGCACAGAAACACTGTATGGTGATGGGGAATATGTCTGTGCGTATGTGGTTGGAGGGGAACCAGAGTGTCTGTATATAAGTATTAATGTAATCTTATATATATAAAATCTGACACAGAGGTGTCAACCAGCACCAAAAATGCTGGATCTGCAGACCAAGGGTTGCTGGAACATTATATGGAACATTGGCCATAATAAAACATGATGCAAGCCATTCTCATATATGTAATGGTGTAATAACCACTTCCACCAGTAGGTGGCAGGAGAGATGCATCAAGTGTCCCAAGCTGCTGGAATAGAAGGGTAGTGTGTGTGGTAGCTCCATCAGGAGACCGCACACACACACATGGCAGGGGGAGGGGGAAGCAGCATCCCTCAGTGCAGGCTCTGGAGAGAGCCAAAAGGGGGAATGCCACGGTCCGCGCTGCACCCGAAAAGGGGCGGGGCCTACCGGAGGGGGCGGAGCATCTTACTGTGAAGGCTCCACGGAGAGCCACAGGTAAGATTAAGGTGGGATGCTGAGGCCCACCCGACTCCCGAAGGGGGCGGGGCCTGCCGGGAGGGGGCGGAGCATTCCAGTGCAGGCTCCACAGTTAAGAAAAAAAGGCGCAATTCTCCGGGCCGCGCGGCACCCGGAAGGGGCGGGGCTTACCTGAGAAGGCGGGGCATCCCCAGAGCAGGCTCCAGTGAGAGCCAAACATAATGAGAAGTAATGAAGAGGGCCGCGCAGCGCCCGAAAAGGGGCGGGGCATATCAGGAGGGGGCGGAGGTAGCCCTGTGTGTACTCTGGAGAGCCACAATATAGGGAAAAAAGGGCAGGATGCCGCAGCACCCGGTAAGGGGCGGGGCTTAGGGAAAAGGGGCGGAGCATCCTTTAGTATGGTCTCTAGAGCCACATGAAAAGGAAAAGTGCGGGAAGCTGCGGCCTGCGCAGCACCCAGTCAGGGGAGGAACATCCCTCACAGTGGCACCCAGAGAGAGAGACACTAATAAAAATAAAATGGTGGAGAGGGCTGGCCTGCTACCGACTGAGGGGAGAGGAGTATCTGCCTGGGGAGGGCTGCAAGTGACTGGAGAGGGAGAGCTGCTTATGTGGAGTAAAATGGCGGCCTGGGAGGGAGGGCAGGGGGAATATACTCACCTATATAGGAGCACATACTCACCATTGTCGTCTTCAGCCGGTGGGTGCCTCACCTTAACGCGCCAAGCTTTGGGGGGCGAGGCGGGAAGGGGCTGTGCGGATACAGAGTCCGCAGAAAGGCGACCAGATAGTCAGACTGATCTGGGGCCCTGGTGTCACGTTGCCGGCCGGTGGCGACCGAGGGGTCACAGCCCATTTACATTTATGGTCTGTTCCCTGGTCGCATAGTGGGGGGATCAGGGTGAGTTTTAGATAACCCACCGTGCCCAAGAATCCATAGGACCTAGAAGGAAAAAGAAAAACCAACTAACTAAACATAAAGGAAGAAACTGGTCTGGAGAACCCAGACCTGTGTCTGCCTCCTACTGACACTAAGCTAAACTGGTTTAGCTCAGTGCCTGTGGGCGGGTATATCCTGCTCAGGAGGAGTCACTTCCTTTGTTTCTCTTAGTGTCAGCGCCTCCTAGTGGCAGCAACCTATACCCATGGTATCTGTGTCCCCCAATAAGACGCACGAGAAAATCTGATGAGCAGTGAATGAGGGGGGGGGGGGGGGGCGGGGGAAAGTCTTTTTGAATGCAGATAATGGCATATTTGCCTAATAAACCCAATTACACAGTTTAAGATCACCTGTACTATTGATTTATGCAAAAAAATAAATAAATAAATAAAAAAATACAACAGTGACACTTTAAGGTAAGAGCTGATCGTTATTCATTTGAGGGTGCTGAATTCATAAATAGCCATTTTCACCATTACTTCAGTTTTTTCCCCACAAATGGCTACCATGTATTTTACTCTGTTGCAGATTCCTGTATTAGTTTGTGTTTGTGGTGACCTAAAGCTACTACCAATAAGGAGAGTACATGAAATATCTATGCTACATGTCCATTGGACTGCAGCGCAATGAAAGAACACTGGATAAGACAACAATGGGCAGCCAGAGAGAATTTGACGACAAGAAAAATAAAGAAGTAGTTCAGCAGAAAAAAAAAAAAAATCTTTCAAATCAACTGGTACCAGAGATTTGTAATTTACTTCCAGGGACAAAACCCCATAGAAAACCTCTCCTGCTCCCCAGACTGAAGAATACACCACTTCCTGCAGGACACACTGCTTATGAAGTTAGGCCTGATGAAGATGTTTGCCAAGGCTCTGGATAAAGATGTTGCTTGCTTCAACTATAGCTACTCGATATTTCTATGACGGGCACACAAGAAATTAAAAGCCGGTATTTTTGCTGACCCTCAAATAAGGCTTTTATTGTAAGCAAGAATTTTTTGGAAACCATGAAAACCTTGGAGAAAGATGCTTGGTGTGCTTTTTATTATGTTGTAAGAAGCTTTCTTGGCAACAAAAAGCATAGACAACTACGAGGTTCTAGTGATTTCAAATGGGGAGCAAAATAAACACTTAATAAATCATTAACTTTTTAGAATAAAGAAATTTAGTGCTACTTAACTGTATACTGATGAAAATAAATATTAGGGTGACGTGATGGACAATTGGACTTTATATTTATAATCAGTAACCTCAAATATAGATTAAATCAGTTAAAAAAAAAATCCTACACCGCAGGCAAAAACCCCTGTAGTTAAATGGGCACAGTCATTAAAAAAAATAAAATTGATAAGATTTTTATCCCTTTTGCTGTGAAACCAGAAAAAAATAAAAATTGTGTGTGTGGTGAAATTGAAAATAAAACTAAATTTTTTTTATTTGGGGGGTGGGGGGGTGTTACACTGTTCGCCCTAGGGTAAAACTGACTTGTTACGCATGTTCCTTAAGTCAGTACGATTACAACGATATGCAACTTGTGTAACTTTTATTTTATATGAAGGCTTTTAAAAAAAATAAAGCCTTTTAAAAGAAATAAATGTTCCTTAAAATTGCTCTATTGCCACGATTATAACGCTTTTATTTTTTGGTCTATGGGGCTGTGTATTTTATATCAGCACCTTGTTTGCGTATAAGCGACTTTTTATTACAATTTTTCTGGATTTGATGCGACCAAAAAAGCACAATTTTGCACATTAGATTTCCTTTGCGCTTACGCCATTTACCGTGCAAGATCAGAAATATGATAATTTTATAGTTCTGGCGAATACGTATGCGGCGATACCAAATATGTCTTTTTATAAAATGAGAAAAAGGGGGTGGTGATTTAAACTTATTAAAGGGAGGGGATTTTTTATTTTGTTTAATAAAAAAACAAAAAAGAATTTCCATTGAGATCTATGCAGTATAGATATACTGTATAGGTCAATGAGATCAGTGTTCTATTGCTCTCGGCTGCTGCAGCCAAGAGCAGTAGATTACTGAGCCGGGATCAGCGGCATTATGGTGCAGACCCTCGGCCGTATAGGTAGCAGGGGCCGCTCCTCTGCAATCGCATCCCAGGGGGGCGGTCTTGCTACTGGGCCACCACAGATGAGGGAAAACAAGCATTTAAATGCAGCTGTAGATAGCACCCGAGATCTCAGCGGTTCAGAGCGGGGTCGCTGCAAGCAGGCTATCAATTCGAAAACTCCTTGAATATGTTCTTTACTACAGGATGTGCATGTGAAGTGTAATTCTTACTTGCATCCTGACTAACCTTCCTTAAAGTCCTTTTTAAACGCTACACATTAAAGGTTTCACCAACCTTTTCACTGTCTGATTCATCACATGGAAGGAGCTGAAAATCCCCAAACACTTCTTCCTCTTCTTCATTGTCCTCCCTGGAAATATTTGTGAATTAAAATAATTGATAAAGTTTAACAAGCATTACCTGAGAAAGGGGTACACGGGGCAGTATGGTTTGATCAAATTGTATACCAAATTCCTGGTGTTTGTTTTTAAAGTAGCTTTAGTATCAGCCATAGGTGTGAGGTGCAGCTGCACTCTTCTCTTCATTTCACATTACCTGAGAAGAATTGCCCAAAGCATCTAAGTGATGCTTTGGACAAACACACACAACATTCACACACAGAATATCAGCACATTTATACAGACTATATAGTAATACTAACTATAATGAATGCTGAAAATGTAATTGTAAAACGCAGCGGTGGGAGCGATTTATTTTAATTAGTATTGACTATTCACTCCTCCGTGTCAGTTTTTACTGTCAGGAAATCAGGAGGCCTCAAAAGGCTTCAGGAGACCATCAGGATTTCCTGACAGTAATCAGTTTTTACCTTCAAAAACAATTTTTTTCTCCCTGATCAGAAAAAAAGTACTGTTTTCAATATGGTCTAGTCTGCCAAAATACATCTCAAGTACCCACATCACCTCTAGTGTACCATGCTACCGTCTCCCCCTTGTGTACCCTGCCACCGTGTCCTTAGTATACTGTGCCACCATCTCCCCCTCATGTACCGTGCTACCGTCAGCCCATCGTGTACCCTGCCACTGTACTGTGACACCATCTCCACCTCATGCCATGTGTAATCCTCTAGTCCAGAGGTAGGAAACCTTGGTTCTCCAGCTGTTTCAAATGTACAACTCCCATCATGCCTGGAGAGCTTTAGCTTTGGCTGTCCAGGCATGGTTAGAGTTGTACTTTTACAACAACTGCAGATCCAAAATATTCCCTTCCCTGCCCTATTCTGTTGGAGAACTACAACTCCCATTATGTCCTGCATATTACCACACATCATGCTGGGAGATGTATTCTTACCGTGCTACTACCTAGCCCCAAACCACCCCCCCCCCCCAATGTCTACTGTGTCATTCCCTAATCTGTTGCAGAACTACAACTCCCATTATGAACTGCCAACAGGGCATGATGGTGGTTGTAGTTCTGCAACCTAGAGAGAAGCAGGCTGCAAGACTACAACTCTCAGTATGAACTGTCAGTAGGGCATTATGGAAGGTGTAGGTCTGCAACCAGGGTGGACACAGGTTGCAAAAGTACAACTCCCATCATGAACTGTCAAGCAGGGCGAGGGAGGAAGGGGGGGGTGACGTCCACATCAGGAAAGCGTCCAGAGTTCCTGCGCTCCCATAGACTTCTAGAAATATGAGCCATGACTGGTTGGTATGGGCAAAGCGTACACATTTGATGGCACACAATCAATCAATATCATATTTTTCATCTTAAATGAGTGTTTAACAAAACAGAAGAAAAAACTCTTTCATATAGCTAGTTACCGTTCTACAGGGATGGAAGCCACACCGACTTCACGCAACTGATCCTCTTTCTGTGACTGTGATTTCACTTTGACCAACCCTGTGGACTCTTGCGTTGAGGAATCAGCTGTACACACAAAAAGATAGTGTAAAAGGAGGTAAGCTTTCAAACAATTTCCCACTACCCTGGTGTAAAATATCTGTTCTTTAACAGTACTATTTTTAAGGTAGTGACTGGTGTTCCTCTGTCAATGTGTCTCTATCACATATTCACATGTGCTGTTCTCATACAAATAACATGTGGAGTAACTACTGTAATATAGTGAAGGGAAACATAGGATAGCTTACACTTTTTATTCCTATTTTTAGCTACAAAACCTGCATCAATACTGTATGTTTTAAAAGCCTTTTTAGACTAATGCTTTCTAAAATGATTGATAGCATTGAGGCACCAGTGATTTTCTATTTGTATAAAGCAATCCTAAAAGTGCAACTGGGAGGTACTGCAACCATTAAGTATTGTGCATGGGTCCCTATTACAATCTGTACACAATACTTTCCAGGCTCAGAAACTGTACTGTCTAGCGTTCAGAAGTGCCTCACTTTACACTCAATGTCAGATTGAGCAGGACCACTTTAAAGGGGTTATACAGCGCTACAAAAACATGGCAACTTTCTTCCAGAGACCGCACAGCTCTTGTCTCCAACTTAGGCGGGGTTTTGCTGCTCAGTTCCATTGAAGTGAATGGAGCTTAATTGCAAACCGCACCTGAACTAGAGACAAGAGTCGTGTTGTCTCTGAAATAAAGTGGCCATGTTTTTGTAGCACTTTAACAGAGGTAATGTTAAACCCTTTCCAGGTCAGAGAATTGATTATGTGCAGGGGTGACTACATGATAAACTGCATCTCCTCATAACATCTTCATATTAAACATTTAAAAGGATCTCCTAATAGTGTGTGGGAGCACATCATCATCATCATCATCCCCGGGGTAGAAGGCTGGCTGCAGTTAGTTCATAAAAGACAAAGACCAATGCTAAATGATTGATTTAAAAAGACATTTACCAGTATGCGATGTTACACCTTTAAATTTAAAATGTGGAAGCCTGTTATACCTTGTGATACAAATTTCCCAGAGCATAACCCCAGCAGCTCATCCATGGCGTCTTTCTTGGACACATCCTCATCCTGTTGACTGGTGTCTGAGAGGGAGCCACGGAAGTTTCCTGAGCACAAGTCCAGCAACTCTCCCATAGCATCCATGGCATTCTCATCCATTGTATCCAGCACCAGCCTTTGCTTAGCAGAGCTGTATTTACTCCTGTTGTGTCCTACATTTAGGAACCTTTTGAGACAAATATAACTGTTTATCTACTGAAACTTTAATAAGTTAATGACGGAGCAAAAGTTGCAAAATTGTCATGTTCGCAAACCCATGTAAAAGCACTACTTTAAAGGGGTTATCCAGCGCTACACAAATATGGCCACTTTCTTCCAGAGACAGCACCACTCTTGTCTCCAGTTTAAATAGGGCCTATGCCTTTAGGTCCGCCCATTCTAATGGCTGTGGAGGGGATGGGGCCTAGATGGCAATGTCATCACAGAGGGGGGCAGGGCCTACAGCACAGATGTGGATGAAGTTATAGGGCACCATGGCCGATAAGCCCCTTCCCTACGGCATAGTCCACCAACAATAATATGCATTTTTGAGGGAAGGGACCACCGGTAAGATATGAAGTGTCCAGAATATAAGCTTAGTGTCACTGTTTTTTTTTTTTTTTTTTTTTTTTGCAAAAATCAATAGTCCAGGCGATTTTAAGAAACTTTGTAATTGGGTTTATTAGGCAAATATGCCATTATCTGCATTCAAAAAGACTTTCCCCAGGTCCCTCCCTCCTCCCTCATCCACTGCTCATTATCAGGAAATCTCGACTCTCACATCAGTCTAGCCCCGTCTGTTCTATGGAGAGGGGAGGGGGAGATTAGTCGCCAGTAAAGAACAAAGGATTACACAGTGGGAGCTGCATTAAAGCCAGTATTCAGAGGTCAGAGGGGTTAGTGCTGGCTGCAGAGGAGATAGCCTGGTGATGTAGCTGTAAATTAAAGGCGTACTCCAGCAGGGGGACATTTTTTTCCTGGGACCAGGGAGGTGGCTGAGGGAAACGACGTCCACTCACCACCCCGGTTCCAGTGGCGGGTCCCGCATGGCAGCGCTCCGGTCCCCGGCCGCTTCCTGGTGTCTGACGCGGGCCCAAGACGTGACGTCTCAGTTCCGCTCAGCCAGTCAGTGACAGAGGCAGGATCTGAGCAGACTTGAAACGGATATCGTCTCAGTCATTGACTAGCTGAGCGGACCTGAGACGTCACGTCTCGGGCCAGTGTCAGACACCAGGAAGTGGCCGGGAACCGGAGCGCCGCGATGCGGGACCAGACGCTGGAAGCGGGGAGGTGAGTGGACGTTGTTTCCCTCAGCCACCTCCCCCCCGATTACCCCTTGAACTCTGTTGTCCTGTTTTAGCGCCTCATCTCCCTCCACCCCTCCCCTGCCCATAGACAACCTTGGAGACGGGGGGAGAGCTTCAAACTGCTTTTTCATTATAAAAATGCATTTTTCGGCAAATAAACCCAATTACGAAGTTTCTTAAAATCGCCTGGACTATTGATTTCTGCAAAAATAAAATTTTTAATGACAGTGACACTTTAAGAATGGTGCTGAGAACTCCTTATATGGAATGGGGGAGACAAGCCCCATGGACTATAGAACACAAAGGACAGGCCTATCACCAGGGGTAGAGAACCTTGACTCTCCAGCTGTTGCAAAACTACAACTTCCATCATGCCTGGAAGTGGTATGAAAGGAATTCCAACAGTTTGCTTATATGAACATAATGGTAAATCCTACCCATCGGCATCCAGTAACTGGCTTTGTGTGTCATCCTCCAAAGAAAAGTGGAACTGAGAGTCTACACCAGCACAGGCAAAAGATGCTTTCGGCTCAGGTGAGGCATTGTACAGATCCTGCGAATCCTCTACAGGAAGCGATGGTTCCGACATCTTTCCTGAGCTCTGAGATTAATTCAAAATTAAAATTTATTAAAATCGCTGTTGTGTCTTAACTATGCAAAAACCACAGGCATATTAATAAGGAGCTATTAGATACACAACAACAAAAACCTTACAAAGACATTCAGCGACAAGTACTTCATAATCTCACCTTCGATGCAGAGCTGAGGAAGTTTGCTTTAAAAGTAACTGGGGAAGGTGACCGGAATCCCCCATCAGGAAGAAGGGAACTTCGTCCACCCTTGTTGAGAGGTTGGTATGAAGGTATCATGGACCCAATAAGCTCAAAGCTGCTGTTGTGACTGTTGTCTTTCGTCATAGGCAAAATAAAGTCATCTTAACACATTGGGAGAGAAGGGGGGAAAAAAATTATATATATGTTTGTTAGAAGTTTTCACATTTTTTGCACACACTATATATAATATAATAGATATATATATATATATATATATATATATATATATATATATATATATCTCTATATCACACAAAATGGTAGTTACCGAGTTTGTCGTTCCCTTTACACTCTTCATCATGCTCCATCTTGTCAGGTATGGAATCGCTTAAAGACAAAACAGTTCTCTATTAAACTAATGGCTTGGTAAATGTGACGATACAACAATTTAAAGAGACACTGGCCCAGATATACCAAGATGGTTGTCATTTTTGACGCAGTTGCTGTGCGATAGTTTGATGGACATTTTTCTGGCACTTTCACTAAAATTTGTGTACAGAACAGTCATCATAGCTCCTATTTGTACCGATGATTGTATTCGAGTTAAGAGCCATATAGTGGAAGACTTGCATACTCTTAGCTAATCACTCAACTGCTTGCTCATAGATACAGATTGTGAATGGGCCGAGGTCAGTGGTGTCAAACTCAGGCTCTCCAGCTGTTTCAAAACTACAACTTCCATTCTGCTTTGGCTGTCCAGGCATGATGGGCATTGTAGTTTTGTAACAGCTGGAGGGCCCAAGTTGGAAGCTGTGGCCTAGCTGATAGCTTACAAAGAGAGCAGGGACTAGCCGATATAAAACCTCTACCGTTTTTTGCTTTGTGCCTTGCAATTGTCCTTTTACCTTTCTTGCTGCTTATGTCAGAACTCTATGTCCAGCGCCTGCAACGTGCAAGGACAATGCAAACAGTTTTACTGTGCCTAAATACTGACCACAGATCCACAGCTAGTAAAGGGACTAGAGAAAATGAGACACAACCAACTTCAAACACTTTGGAGCAAAAGTTTAACAGCTTACCCGATTTTGGTTGAGCTGTCTTTAAACAGCATCAGAGTCGAATCTGTTGTTGTAGGCCTGGGCAGAGAAATAATCACTTCCGTTATACTACTGTCACCCACACCATCTTTCGGCTCCTCTTCATTTCCATCATCTCCAAGGAGATACTCTGAAGTCTACAGAGGCCAAACAAAGAAATTAATCATTACTCATAGCACCACCTAAAAACAAGTGAGTTTAAGGCTTTGATATAAATGGCCAAACTTGTTTTCAAGTTTCTCACCTACTTTCCCCCGAAACTAGAATTATACATTCTCTAAAAAGTGTCCCTGTCGTTACAACTTTCAAAATCTAAAATCAACAGTAGATGTGATATAAAGTAAGTTTGCAATTTACAATAATTTTTTTTTTTTTTAGTTATCATGGAAGTTCTGACTTGTTTTCTCAAAAAACAGGAAACAGTCAGAAAATAGGAAGTCCTGTGTATCCCAGGACATACGAGCGCTCACACAGAGAAGGCTGTCATGGGACCGATTGACACATTGAGCCGTGACTCTCTGTACTGGACAGAATTCCTGTGTTTAGTCTCTTTCAGCCAGCACAAGTCAGAAAATCTGTCTTCAGGAGACTGGACCAGGATACAGTAAGTATAGCTGTTATACAGCTGCCTTCAGGAGACTGGACCTGGATACAATAAGTATAGCTGTTATATAGCTGCCTTCAGGAGACTGGACCTGGATACAGTAAGTATAGCTGTCTTCAGGAGACTGGACCTGGATACAATAAGTATAGCTGTTATATAGCTGCCTTCAGGAGACTGGACCTGGATACAGTAAGTATAGCTGCTATATAGCTGCCTTCAGGAGACTGGATTTCTGGTAAATCGAGCTTTGTTTTACAGCATGATTAAAAAAAAAAAAAAAAAAATTATGTATATTGCAAACTTGCTTTATTTCAAAGGCCTTTGACTGAGTAAGCTGGCCTTTTCTCTTCACCACACTCAAGCAACTTTGTCTTGGACCTCGCACACTGGCTTGGATTGGTTCCTCTATACTCTCCCCCCTCAGCTCAGACCTCGTTCAATGGCCTTCTCTCTGCATTGTTTCCCATATCTAATGGAACACAGCAGGGCTGCCCCCTTTCCCTCCTCATCTTTAACTGTAAGAAAACTTACAAAAATCTGAGGCACTCAATTTTGATGTTACATTGACGTACCCAGGTTTCCAACTCCCTCCATTCACTTCTGTCATAATTTAAGGCGAACTTTCCGCCTATGCTTAAACTCATTGAGACATGTTTTTTTCTTCATAGTCCATTTAAACAAATCTATGTACAAAAAGGTAGCACATCAAGAAAAAAAAAATCTTTATTTAAATAGCCTTACAATACACAAAATATATACAAAACAGGAGCAGTAAACCTAGGGAGACAATCCCTAAATGCTACTCAACATTAAGAACACTAAAATGTCATCCTTGGTCCAGCTGGCGTCCCAGCCCGGACTCAACACCCTACCTTACCCCGGACACAGCACATGATTAAAATGCAAGAAAAAATCCTCAAAAAGAGGTTTTTTTACTCACCGTAAACTCTCTTTCTCTTAGTCTTCATTGGGGGACACAGATACCATGGGTATAGGCTGCTGCCACTAGGAGGCGCTGACACTAAGAGAAACAAAGGAAGTGACTCCTCCTGAGCAGGATATATATAACCAGTTTGTACAAGAGCAGTAGGAGAAGTCAAGAACAGGTAAAGTAGGAATAACACCAAAAACGGAGAAAACTACCATACCGAGGAAAAACCCCAAAAGAAAATGGGTGGGTGCTGCGTCCCCCAATGAAGACTACGAGAAAGATTTTACAGTGAGTAAAAAATCCTCTTTTCTCGTGCGTCTTATTGGGGGACAGATACCATGGGACATCCAAAAGCAGTCCATGGGGTGGGAAAGATAACCGCTAGACAAGAGCGCTTGGCGAGAAGGCACAGAATAGCACCAAGACAACCATCAACTAGGAAGAGAGCAAGGGTTGATGCTGAATGCATCAGAGAAAACCCCTACAGGTCCGCGGCAAAGGAAAGCGGGTCTAGTCCCTGGAGCAATGTGCCGCACTGCAGACAGAGAGGGTTGTGTCCATCCTCGAAGCCAGCGACATGATGTAACATTTGAGTCCAACAGAACTAGTAGGCTAGAAGTGGGGAAAAAAGGCAGACGCCCAGCCAAGTAGGCGACCACAGGTGGCAGGGACTTACTCTGAGGAAGAACAGAATAAAGGCAAATACAACCATGACAGGAGAGACTGGAAAATGTTTCATGGCACATAGAGGCCTAAGGCGTCAAATAAAGGAGAGTGGACAGAGCGTCTCTCTTAGAAGGTGCCACATGAGATGCAGGGGAAGCTGCGTCCCTGACTATGGAGCTGGGAAGAATGGCCAGGCTGGAAGCTCCATAGGCCTAGGAGTACAGTCTTCACTGAGAAGACAAAGCTTGAGCACAAGAGAAGCCATGGCCTATGACATGAGTTACCCCATCTGAAAAACACATGTTAATAAGAAGAATAAAGCTGTCCAAGCATAATGCAGTCCAGGGAAAGGAAGGAGCTGGAGGAAGGAAAACCAAGATCAGAAACTTGAGTAAGTTGTCCTGGAAGGAGTACAGTAGTACCTGGTACCCCGCAGTGTCCGACAGACAAGAGGAGCAGAGGAAAGCTGGTAAGCCGGGGAAAAACAACTCCATGGGCTGTTAGAGCCTTAGAAAGGAGGTCGATCATATAAAACACACCGCTCCAAGGAAGCCTAGAGGTACTCGAGAGCCTGGAGTCCCAGAAGAAAACTGTCGAGGGAGGTCAAGGTAAGGCTAATGGGCACGGGAGTTGTCACAGGACAATGGGCACAACAGGTAATACATAGACTAGAGTCCATATGTAGACTAGATCCAGAAACCAACGCCTCAAAGGGTGAGCAGAGACGTTGCTTGGTAAGAGCATAACAGCAAATGTAAGTCCTGCCAGAATGAGATAGGTTTGGAGACGATAAGAGGTAGGGCCAGACATGGGCCAGTGAACAACCCTGTTTCCAAGGAGAGGACACCACATGGGAGACAAGATAAGGGAGGGGGACTGGGAGCCCCATGTGGAGAGCATGGGCGGTCAACAAGAAGACCAATGACAAGGAAGTCAAGCAGGAGTGCTCATAGAGGCCAGTGAGGGCCGGAAACCCACACCCGCCTGTAGGAAGAAGCAGGACTGGAGGATACTTATTATACTAAATATTCCATCCTCGTGGAGGAGGGAAGGGCTGCTAGAAGATTTTCTGACTGCGTGGTAAAAAACCAAACAGTGCATTACTCCAGGGAGAAGGAGTAATGGTGTATGCGGGAGCACTGCAAAACCCTGAACTGAGAACAATGCTTCATAGTCCGTATGGCCAAGCAAGGACACCTGGAGAAGCTAGACCACGAAGAGACCATACACCTATGCTTAGGACGGTAGAGAAGGAGTACAGGCAGTAAACAGTAAATCCTCACCCTGTGAGACTGCAGCTGCCTAAGAGAGAGAAGACTAAATACTTGCCATGTTGGCCATAGGCAGATGCAGAAAGAGAAGTCCTAAAGTAGCACTGTGATAGACATGTAGGCAATTGATGTCCTACATACACCAGGGGTAGAAGAAACCCTTTACTGTTTTACCTGAGGAGCAGAGAGGCCTCACTTCACCCAGATCAAAGAGAAGAGGCAATGTGGCTGGTACTGACCAAAGACAGCTACCTGAAGTAGTGCACCATGAGAAAATAAGACCAAACCTTGCGGAGGACCATCCGCAATATAGCAGAGGGGACGGCCTAAGCAATACAAGCCATACTACTGGGGAACAGCCAGCGAGACAAATGCCAGAAAATGGTAGTTATGCCCAGACGAAGGACAGAAGAACCACCCTGACAGTACCAGGATGAAATAGTGACCGGATCTGTATGCTGCCGGCCACTTAGAGGACCAGAGTATGACAGTCCAACAGTCCGGGGGCAGGTTAAGCGGGGGGTTCTGTACCTTGTGTAGTGGGACACGTAGCAGGATACTTGGGCTTTAGAAAGGATAAAGCCCAAGAGGAATACAACAAGGTTACGCTGCCTGAGAGCAGGTAATGAGACCTGTTAGTGGAAACATATAGAAGACAACATGGTGTAGTAACAAGTTACCCTATGATGATCCCCTGAAGTGACAGGCACAGATCATGGAAGTCCTACGAGGATGAAAGGTAATATACAGGGTAACACGAGCAGACTAGCTGCAAGCAGTAAGTAACAGAGGACCAGCATTCAAGAGATACAAATAACTGGAGTGGAAGCAGGTAACGTGCCTGGTCAGACCTGTAAACTAGACAAGTAAACAGAAGCCTATAGTGTGTGCTCTGGGAGCAGGGAAGAGAACAGGACTGTGTCCCAATGTAAATGAGGACTGTATATGAGAACTGCCCAGCATCACCAGGATAGTGAGCAGACCTGAAGGAAGGTGTTACATCGTGTAACAGAATACCACAATCTGCGCACACCGAACTACAGGTAATGTAGTTGGAGCCATATCATGCAGCAGAGGGCAAAGCTCTGAATAACCTTGTACCACCACCTGGGAGGGGGGGTAACGTGTCCAGTTCTATGTCTGTGACATCCTGCAGTAAAGGAATCTATGTCATGAAGAGAGGCAGGTCTGAAGCACCGCCCGCTAATGGGTGATGTGAGTGACAGGACATGTGTTGTGCTCGTGACATCCTGTAACAGAGGGGGAAGCTCTGAGTAACACCGGAACGACTGGCAATGGGTGATGAGTCTGATCCCATAACCTGTCTGACAAACCATGTAGCAGACGGTTCTGTTGTGAGAGCACAGGAACACAGCATAGTAATAGGTAATATGTCTGGTTCCATGTCCTGCTTGCGACACCATTTAGCAAAGGATTCTGCCTCGACAACACAGTAGTTCCCTTAGGAACGGTAATGTGTCTGGTCTCATGTCCTGCTTGTGAAACCATGTAGCAGAGGGTTCTGCTCAGAGACCGTTTGTCAACGAGTAACGTGTCAGGTTCCATGTACTTACCGTGACACTGTGTAGCAGAGGGTTCTGCTCAGAGCACAGATACACCACCTGGATAGCGGGTAACGTGTCTGGTTCCATGAACTTCTCGTGACACCATGTGGCAGAGGGTTCTGCTCAGAGCACAGTAAACTCAGTCTAGTAGCGAGTAACGTGTCTGGTTCAGTGTCCTACTTGTGACACCATGTAGCAGAAGGATCTCTGAGGGCACAGAAACACCATAAAATCTGACACAGAGGGGTCAGCCAGCACCAAAAATGCTGGATCTGCAGACCAAGGGTTGCTGGAACATGATATAGAACATTGGCCATAATAAAACATGATGCAAGCCATTCTCATATATGTAATTGTGTAACACACTTCCACCAGTAGGTGTCAGGAGAGATGCATTGTGTCCCAAGCTGCTGGGAATAGAACAGTGTGTGTGGTAGCTCCATCAGACCACACACACACACACACACACACGTGGCAGGGGGAGGGGGAAGCAGCATCCCTCAGTGCAGGCTCTGGAGAAAGCCAAAAGGGGGGATGCCACGGTCCGCAATGAACCCGAAAAGGGGCGGGGCCTACCGGGAGGGGGCGGAGCATTCAAGTGCAGGCCCCACTTAGGAAAAAAGGCGCAATTCTCCGGCCCGCGCGGCACCCGAAAGGGGCGGGGCATATCGGAGGAGGCGGGGCATCCCTAGAGCAGGCTCCAGTGAGAGCCAAACATAATAAAAAGGAATGAAACGGGCCAAGCAGCGCCCGAAAGGGGTGGGGCATACCGGGAGGGGGTGGAGGTAGCCTGTGTGTACTCTGGAGAGCCACAATATAGGAAAAAAAGGGCGGGATGTCGCGGCACTCGGTAAGGGGCGGGGCTTAGGGGAAAGGGCGGAGCATCCTTTAGTATGGTCTCTAGAGCCACATGAAAGGAAATGTGCGGGAAGCTGTGGCCTGCGGAGCACCCAGTCAGGGGAGGAACATCCCTTACAGTGCAACCCATGGCACCCAGAGAGACAACTAAAAAAAAAATGGTGGAGAGGGCTGG
The DNA here is from genome assembly GCF_027789765.1 of Dendropsophus ebraccatus. Lineage (NCBI taxonomy): Eukaryota > Metazoa > Chordata > Amphibia > Anura > Hylidae > Dendropsophus > Dendropsophus ebraccatus. The sequence goes on from NC_091458.1 coordinate 151,384,608, forward strand.
CCTGCTACTGACTGAGGGGAGACCTCGAAAATGGCGAGAGAGGCGCATCTGCCTGGGGAGGGCTGCAAGTGACTGGAGAGAGGGAGAGCTGCCTATGTGGAGTAAAATGGCGGCCTGGGAGGGAGGGCAGGGGGAATATACTCACCAGGTAGGAGCCCATACTCACCATTGTCGTCTTCAGCCGGTGGGTGCCTCACCTTACGCGCCAAGCTCTGGGGGGCGAGGCAGGAAGGGGCTGTGCGGATACAGAGTCCGCAGAAAGGCGACCAGATAGACTGATCTGGGGCCATGGTGTCACGTTGCCGGCCGGTGGCAACCGAGGGTAGACAGTCCATCTATATTTATGGTCTGCCTCCTACTGACACTAAGCTAAACTGGTTTAGCTCAGTGCCTGTGGGCGGGTATATCCTGCTCAGGAGGAGTCACTTCCTTTGTTTCTCTTAGTGTCAGCGCCTCCTAGTGGCAGCAGCCTATACCCATGGTATCTGTGTCCCCCCAATAAGACGCACGAGAAATTTCTTTTGTAATAGTTTTGGGGATTTTTTTCTTGCATTTTACTCATGTGCTGTGTCCGGGGTCAGGTAGGGTGAGTCCGAGCTGAGACGCCAGCCGGACTAAGGATAACATTTTAGAGTTTTTAATGTTGTGTCTAAATATTTGGGCTGTGACTGACACATAGGATACTAATTTAATTGCAATACCCATGAAAATTTATATCTGTCAAACCCATCTTTTATGATTGTTTTTTACTGTGGTCATTTTTTAACTTTATTCAGATGAAATATTATATGTATTGGTACCTATTTATACATAATAAAAATTATTATTAGCCCATTTTCCTTTTGTGTAAAATATAGTGTGGGTTGTTTTATTGATAAGGTGACATCTGGTGGTGCAGGGTGGTACTGCAGCATGAGTTATGCGATTACCCCGTCCCCCTTATCTCAAACCTGTGTGTGTAATTTTTAATGTTGAGTAGCATTTAGGGCTTGTCTCCCTAGGTTTACTGCTCCTGTTTTGTATATATTTTGTCTATTGTAAGGCTATTTAAATAAAGATTTTTTTTTAATTGATGTGCTACCTTTTTGTGCATTTGCTTGTTCTTCATAGTCCTTCTGTGTTTCTTATATGCATTGGTTTAGCACTCAAGTTATAGGGTGGTGCCAACTATACTCTGTGTTGGCGGATTTGTCTAGATGGCACAAGGGCACCTTTACTTGGTTTGGGCGCTGCTCTATTTTCAAAATGAATATTTTACCCCGCTTGTTATACCTTTGTCCTATTCCCGGCAACTCTAGTCACTCCTTACCAAATTTATATGGGCACATAAACAACCTCGGTTGGCAAAATCTGTACTGTATCACTCTAAACTATGGGGAGGCTTAGGCCTTCCTAACCTTTATCGATACTACATTGCTACCTATATTTCCAGGGTGCTAGACACAAAGTTGTGGGTTGGCCTGGAGAGAAAACTCTCACCTTTTTTCTTTGTTGGCGGCCCCATGGATAAAAGTCCAGCCCGTTTTGTCGGTCCACACCCCACTATTGCAGATTTGCCATAAACATTTCTCCTCAGGCTTTCTAGCTCCACACCCTTCTCTGCAGTTCCCTGTTTTAAGTAATCCTTCTTTCGCAGCAGTCACTGAAGACCCAGTGTTTCGCGCTGGTAATTTTCGAGTCACCTCCTTTCTCAAGGGCTCTCTCTTTCTGACCTCGATGATCTCTCGGACCCCTTCCAGTTGGGGTTCTGAAGGTCATTGCAGCCCCATTATTTTCTTCTTTCCCTCCCTACCCTACCCCTGGATATAAGCCTCTCCGGGGAACTCCAGCAAAGAAAAACAAACTAACATTTACCTCTGCATTGCCTTCTTCATTGTCTTGTTCCTCTTCCTCCTCCTCAGACTCATCGGTCATCTCTTCCTCCTCCTCCTCATCTTCATAACAATTTTCATTGTCCAGATTATACAATGCTTGTCTCTTCTGACGCTCCTCAAGACGTCTCTGTTTCATTGCTTCCTGAAGCTTTGCCTTAAGAACCAGAAGCTTCTCACCTAGTTAAAACAAAATCAAAGTGTTTAAAAAAAAAAAAAAAAAAAAAAAAAAAAAAAAAGAGACTTAAAACAGTATTACACGTACTATTATATACAGTGTAATATATGAAAAAAATTAATAATTTTTTTTTTATATTATATATCTAAAATCATCAATAGCTATACATGTGTACCCATATATTCAAACGCATTACCTGGCTTTCCGTGAACTTTTTTTTCAAGGTTTTCGACATCCACAGTAACAGGCACAACATCTGCCTTTAGTTCTTCTTTACCATCTGCATTTGTCTCCTTGCGAACAATGTTGAGATTAACTTTCTTCTCGGCCACAGCCTTTGCTTTGTGCAAGCTATGTTTCAGGAATCGTTCCTTCAGTGCTTCAAGATCTGAGACATTAGAAAGATTAGAAACCAATTCAGACCAATAAAACAAAGTAGATCATGTCTTTTTTATAAAATATAAGATTGAGAAATAAAATGAGAGATATCTTTATTGGCTTACCAGAAACATGAGATGTACAAGCTTTTAGAGGCTACTACATTAGGCAAGTTTACAAATGAATGCCTAAAAGACTGGAATAATATTCCTAAAGTGTTACACCAAAACATGTAAGGGGCATGGGGATATCATTACAATAAACTAAAGTGCTAAAATTGTTACAAATGAAAGGTCAGAGGTGAAGACTGCTGTGTTGTGAAGTGTCCATGTAATGGGTCATAAATCCAAGTCTAAGGCCTTATGCACACGTTAAATTTTTTTTTCAAGTCCGTAGATGCCTTCCGCTATCCACCTGTACAATGCACTGAAAATTACAGATATGATATACGGATGCACTACATAAGCCCTTTCTCCTTCCCCCCCCCAACAAGTCAATTATAACTCAACTCGAATACGGATCCTTGGATTATAGGACGTGCTAATAAGGCCTTACACTGTTTGTCACTAGATTTCATGAGATACTGCATTTGACACAACTCTGTGTTAAGACTTATTCACACGTCCCAAAATCTATGGATCCGTAATTCCGTATTTGAGTTAATAGATGATAATGTGCACTCGAATACGGAAATACGGATATGTAGATTAGAGGGCATGTGAATAAGTCCTAAGACAGAGTTGTGTCAAATGCAGTGTCCCATAAAATCTAGTGACAGTGTTAGGCCTTATTCGCACGTCCCGTAATCCAAGAATCCGTATTTCCGTGTTCACGTTAGTGCACATTGTTGTCTATTGGGCTATTCACATGACGAGTAGATGGATACATGGATGCAAACCAACGATAAGCAAAAGAAGAAGAAAAAAAAAAAAAAAAGGACATGTCCTAGTGTGGGCCTAGTTTTTTTTTCAGATCCCCTCAGAAATCAACGAGATCCGCTAATTTTTTTACTGATTGTAACCTGTTTGGCACCCGTATTTCCATTAAAAAAAAAAATTAAATACGGATGAGTTATAATTGACATGTTGGGGGGGGGGAAAGGACTTACAGAAATACAGATGCACTACATATGTCCAATCCGTAATTTTTAGTATTCACCATAACAATATATAATAAATAAAAGTAATAAAAGCAATAAACAATGTAATTATCACTTTGATCAAGTTGCAAAGGCATATGGTTAAGAACATAAAGTTTAAAAAGTTCAAAATATTTCATACGATGTTAAAACTGCTTCATGTGCATCTGAATTGAACCCAAACAGTAAACATGCATTCGCACAGTGCGTTAGTGTTGTTCCACAGTGTGTGTTTAGAAAGGTATGTCACTAATAAGGTTTTGGTTGCAATATGAGGAGCACAATACTGACTGAAATATACGTAGTGTGAACCCAGCCTTAGGCTAGTTTTACACATACAGGATTACAGCGGATTCCATGCTGCAAGTTCCGCAGCAATTCTGTGTAGTGTCATTTTCTATAGGATTAGATACTTGCAGCAGATTTTTCATTCAGCTGTGAGTGTGTAAAACCCCATCCCCTATAAGCAGGTCAGAGTATGGACGGAGTATGAAAAATCTGATACGAGTATGTAATCCTATAGAAAATGACACTACATAGAAGGGCAGCGGATTTCACTGTGATTCTGTGTGTGTGAAACTAGCCTTAGTTCACACGTACAGGATCTGCAGCAGATTTGATGCTGTGTTCAGTTATTTAGATAAAATCTGCTGCGGATCCACAGCAGAATATCCGCTGCGGATCCTGTACGTGTGAACACACCCTTACACTGCACGTTAACAGGATTTATAGGAAGCTGCTCTGGGCATTAACGCAGTAATAGAAGAAGTTTGGTGCCGACATATGCAGGGGATTTACTTATTTGCAAACACTGCGCACAGTA